>NC_084990.1:22750261-22822761 GCF_963691925.1 Scomber scombrus
TTCCTTCCTTCTTCCTCGCTTCCATCTTTCCTTCCTTCCTTCCTTCCTTCCTTCCTTCCTTCCATCTGTCTTCTCTTCTCTTCCTTCCTCCCTTCCATCTTTCCTTCCTTCCTTCCATCTTTCATTTCTTCCTTCCTTCCTTCTTCCTCCCTTCCTTCCATCTTTCCTTCCATCTTTCCTTCCTTCCTTCCATCTTTCCTCCCTTCCTTCCTCCTTTCCTTCCTTCTTCCTCCCTTCCATCATTCCTTCCTTCCTTCCATCATTCCCTCTGTCATTCCATCCTTCCATCTTTCCTTCCTTCCTTCCTCCTTCCTTCCTTCCTTCCTTCCTTCCTTCCATCTTTCCTTCCTTCCTTCCATCCTTCCTTCCATCTTTCTTTCCTTCCTTCCATCTTTCCTCCCTTCCATCCTTCCTTCCTCCTTTCCTTCCTTCTTCCTCCCTTCCATCATTCCTTCCTTCCTTCCATCTTTCCTCCCTTCCATCCTTCCTTCCTCCTTTCCTTCCTTCTATCATTCCTTCCTTCCTTCCATCTTTCCTTCCTTCCTTCCATCCTTTCTTCCTCGCTTCCATCTTTCCTTCCTTCCTTCCTTCCTTCCTTCCATCTTTCCTTCCTTCTTCCTCCCTTCCTTCCATCTTTCCTTCCCTCCTTCCATCTGTCCTCCCTTCCATCCTTCCTCCTTTTTCTTCCTTCTTCCTTCCTTCCATCATTCCGTCTTTCCTTCCATCTTTCCTTCCTTCCTTCCTTCCATCTTTCCTTCCATCTTTCCTTCCTTCCTTCCATCTTTCCTACCTTCCATCCTTCCTTCCTCCTTCCTCCCTTCCATCATTCCTTCCGTCTTTCCTTCCATCCTTCCATCTTTCCTTCCTTCCATCCTTCCATCTTTCCTTCCTTCCTTCTTCCTCCCTTCCTTCCATCTTTCCTCCCTTCCATCCTTCCTTCCTCCTTTGCTTCCTTCTTCCTCCCTACCATCATTCCTTCCTTCCTTCCGTCTTTCCTTCCATCCTTCCGTCTTTACTTCCTTCCTTCCCTCCTTCCATCCTTCCATCTGTCCTTCTTCCCTTGGCTCGAGGATCAACTTATCGACTAATTGTTGCAGCTTTACTTTAAAAATGCACCTACACTGTTATTAAAACGCATTCAAATCTAAAAAAGTATTAAATCTTCTATCATTAAATCTGACTCCCATCTTTACAGTTTAAGAAATAAAATAAAACCCAGCAGTTTATTACGACTCAGATCTTGTGTTTTATCCTTGAATAGCATCTTAAATTGGATGCAGGTGTATGTGGACGCAGACTTCCTCTCAGGCTCATTCACAGACATTCATCATGCAGGAAACTCCAAGTGGAACAAAATTAAACATTAACCTGCAAAAATAAATAATGATTCAATAGCAAAGGAATTGTACCATTTCCTATCAAAACACTTCACTTAAAACAAATATATCTAAACACTCGTCACTGTAAATAAGTTTATCAGATACTGTAAATATTATAATATTATGACACTGAATCAATGTTTCCCATGCGTCCAAAAGCCCAATTTAGCATCTTACAACCTCCCGGGTGGCTGTTGAGAAGGTTTCTTTCACACTGATGTCACTTTTAGACACTAATAATACAGAGTTGAGGGGTTAGATCCTGTTTCTGCTCTGTCCTCATGCTTTTGTCTTAAATCCTACAACACACAATGACGTTTGAAACAATAGTGTGCTTCCAATTTTTTTTTTAGGAACAGTTATGGGAAGGTCCTTTTCCTGTTAGTGTCCCTGTGTGCACAGAGCTGCTGCAGCTGTTTGTAGCTTCAAACTTAGCTCAGATTCATCATGTAAGAGTTGCTAAGTGCAGATTTTTCGCTTAGCCGAATTAAAACTAGTTGTACCACACAGACCAGTTGTTAATTTGGCCCAACAGATATTGGATTTTTGCCAATAGGAATATCAGGGAGTAAAAAACATTCTGATATCAAGACATATTGGCTGATAATACCTCCATTACATTTCTTTGTCTATATCCAAAAAAGCAAAAAAAAAAAAAAACATGCATATATTAAACTTGAAATTAAAAATGTAATCAACTCATTGGTGCAGCTCCATACATATGTCTCTATGTATGCAGATGAAAATATAACAAAATCAGACCTACAGTCACAAAGGACTGGCAGTTTATTTCACCTTTTGGCCTCTAAAATGTTCATTTTTTGGATGTTTTGTTGCTAAAAGTGATTTCCTGTTTATGGACCGATGTTTCCCGGCAACCAACTTAAGTGTTTACCAGCTCATATATTCCATAATTATTAATGCCTGCAATGCCTCGTTTAGTAAATCACCAGCTAGAAGTTACTGAGTACTTACAAAAAGGACTTTATGTTCAAACTTATCACCAAACATCAGCGTCTGACCTTTCTGATGCCTTTTTTTGTGGCTGAATGAGAACAAATCTCTGCTGCCAGACTCCAAAATTCTTGTGGAAAGTTTTCCCAGAAGAGCGGAGAGGTTAGTACAGGAGCAGATTAATGCTCGTGGTTTTGGAAAGAGATGTTCAGCAGCCACATAGGTGTAATATTCAGGTGTCCACATACTTATATTTGAAGATATAGTGTGTAGCTGTGTCTCACTTTCTTTCCCTCCTCTCTCTCTTTCTCTCTCTTTCTCTCTCTGACTGCCCAAGGCCGCCTGCCTCACTTCCTTCCTCTCCGAAAGAGGACTAAGATCTCAGTTTCTCCTCACACAGAAGAATGGTCTCTTTCTTCACAGCTGCCAAAACCCTCTGATGCCGCCCTTACAAACAAGGCCAACTGCATATTATTCCAAAACAGTCCTAATGCGTCTACATGAAGTATGTGTGACTGTGGGTTTGAAGAGATTGCAATATAAACTCAAGTCAAGCACTCAAGTAGATGTGAACTCATGTAGGTTTAAACACTTTAAACACTTTAAATGTCTCTTTTTATGATGAAAATGCTGACTCGCTTGCATAAGTACATAACAAGCAGTGAAGAGTGTTGCATAGATCTCAATCCTTTGATGCTATAATGACACATTTGCCTTGAACGTCAACCAAAACACGAAGGGTACGGCTGCTGGCAGACGCCCATGACACTTTTCTTGTTGGTCAATGTTTCCTAAACCTTGATTTTTGTTTTGAATAGATGTGAGCGTGGCCTTTTTAATCCATCTTCTTCTTCTCTCTAAGCTATTCGAGTACATGATGAAGTTAAAATAATGATAGGAACAATGATTTATGATGTAAATAAGAAATATTAGAATCAATCCTCCTGTTGTCCTCAGGTCAAGGAAAGAAAGAAGGAAGGGAGGAATGAGGAGGGAAGGGAGGGAGGAAGGAAAAAAAGATGGGAAGGAAAGAGGGAAGGAAGGAAGGAAGGACGGAAGGGAGGAAAGAGAAGACAGGAAGCAAAGAGGGAAGGAAAGAAGAAAGAAAGTAAGGAAGGAAAGAAGGAAGGGAGGAAAGAAGGTAGGAAGGAAGGAAGGAAGGAAGGAATGAATGAAGGAAAGGAGTAAGGAGGGAGGGAGGGAGGAAAAGAGGAAGGAAGTAAGGAAAGAGGGAAGGAAGGAAGGACGGAAGAAAGGAAAAGAAGACAGGAGGCAAAGAGGGAAGGAAAGAAGAAAGAAAGTAAGGAAGGAAAGAAGGAAGGGAGGAGGAAGGGAGGAAAGAAGGTAGGAAGGAAGGAAGGAAGGAAGGAAGGAAGGAAGGAAGGAAGGAAGGAAGGAAGGAAGGAAGGAAGGAAGGAAGGAAGGAAGGAAGGAAGGAAGGAATGAAGAAAAGGAGTAAGGAGGAAGGGAGGAAGGAAGGAAGGAAGGAAGGAAAGAGGGAAGGAAAAGAAGACAGGAAGGAAAGAGGGAAGGAAGGAAGTAAGGAAAGAAGTATGGAAGGAGAAGGGAGCAAAGAAAGAGGGAAGGAGGGGAAGAACGAAGGAAAAATAAAAGAAAGACGGAAGAAGGAAGGAAAGAAGGAACAGTCAAAAGAGACGGAGTCAATTTGACCCGAGAGGACAACAGGAGGGTTAAAGAGGATGAGTTAATGTTCACGTAGTGGGCGAGGAACAATAAAGCTTTACCACATCTGTATGTACTATACCAGCTACTTACACAATGACACATGCTCAGATGATGTCATCCATGTGTGTGAGTATTCATACTGTATGTCGGGCCGTGCACAAACTGGCACAAAGGGGTAACAATAAGAAGGGCTGCCTATGTGTCATCGACAGGGTGGGACGACCAGACATGCAGTGTCTTCCCAAGCTATACAGGGTTTTACTAAAAAGCAATGTATAGGTTCATGCATATGTAATCCCACTGGGGTCAACCATTGGGCCAATCCCTGCCCTTAAAGTGATACTGATACCAACTGAATACTTCATTAGATTCCCATTAACACATGTAGGTCTCTGTCTTGTATCCGTGGTAACAGGCGTGTAGTGTAGACACACTTTAGAGCGTTTAGGTGGCATCTTGGCTGCTGAACTGCTAAGCGCGCTAACTCAAATTCACCACGACTTCACCACCACAGACGGGTTGTAGCTGCTGTGGCAGTAGACCAATCACATGACACGTTAAATAGAAGAACACTCACATTGATTGGCTGTGAGCAAGTCCATACAAATAGTCATATTTTCTAGCTCTGGGTGCAAAAAGGATCGATTGCAGGTATCGTTTGACGGGAGATGTTTCCATACTACTTGATATCGCTTTATTTCGGTCGATACCTTAATAGTATGGAGTAGGCCTAGCAGTGGGTGTGTAGCCTCAGCCAATAACAGCATGCAGGGTGAAGGGCTGAGTATCAGTACTCAATACCTTTAAAAAAAGGTATCAACCGAACCCAGTATCAAGTAGTAACAAAACTTCTCCAGTCAACCGATAACCTGCATTGCAACCTATATCTACCCAAATCTAGAAAGAAAAAAACACCTATTTGTCAGGTGTTGCTCACAGCCAATCACTGCAAGCGTCCTTCAATTTAATGCTACGTGTAATTGGCCTACAACCCAAACAGTCTGTGGTGGTGATGTCGAGCGCAGCATATTTGACAGAGTTTGCACTTCATGCACTCTAATAATATCAGTATCACTTTAAGGGTAGTGGTGTTAGTAAATATTAATGGCAAGGTGTGAGGTCGGGTATCTTAGTGCAGTGAAAAAACACTGACTCAAATGTTAAAACGGCAATGTAACCGCCGTTTTAACATTTGAGTCAGTGTTTTTTCATCTTCTTCTTCTGCTGACACACACACACACACACACACACACACACACACAGTAGAGGGAGGATATGTGTAAATGTGTTTTAGAATATAACAATAAGAAATGACATTTTTATTACAGTGATTCATGCTTCAGTCCCGCTCCCTCTCTTCATTCACTCTCTAGCTTCCTCAACCGCCTCTGCTGCTGTGTGTGTGTGTGTGTGTGTGTGTGTGTGTGTGTGTGTGTGTGTGTGTGTGTGTGTGTGTGTGTGTGTGTGTGTGTGTGTGTGTGTGTGTGTACAAGCACTCAGCTCATGAACTTCACTACAAAATATTTAAATTGAGAAAATTATCTGCAGATCAATCGAGTATTAATCACCCTAGTAACGTAAAGTCAACAGCTATGAACCACATATTCAAATGATTTGTATTTTAAGAGCTAAACTAACTGGTCCTATGCAAACTGCTCTACAATGTGTGTGAATAACGAAAATGACCCAGCAAAAACCATTAAAACCATGTAATCACACAGAACTAGGGGCTTTAGTATCATTTCTCATGCCAGCTCTTCCTCCCCTGAAGCAACAGAAAAAGACCCATTGTGCCCCCCCTCCCCTCCGCCGGGAGGCTGCTGTGTGCCTTCTCCATTGTTCAGATGTCAATCGTAGGTCTTTGTCTGAGACGGGCCCTCCGTCTCCCCCGACATGGGCCGACAGCGAGCTGCCCACTTAACGTACGTGTACAATGGCTTCTGGGGGGGGTTCTTCAACAATGGTTTACATGATGGGAGGGGCGTGTCTGAGATGCCAGCTGGGCATGCATTGACAGAAGAAGGTGATGGGATCTGCCATCCATAATGACGACATCTACAGGTGTTTTACATATTGGGCATTGAGCTGAATCCACACAGAGTGACATGTGTACCAACCTGAATGAAAGATGCAATATCTATAATCAATTTTACTACAGAGACATTTTGCTATACTGTTAATAACAAGGTGGCTCTTACTTTAGAGTGTGTGCATGGTGCTGGTGCTGTAAGTCATTGAGCAGCATTGCTTTATGGCTGGACAGGATTTTTCTATCAGTGTGATCGGGATGGACTGGAACTAAAAACAACCTTAGACTTTCTCCCACATGATAGTTTTCCTTCAGCTGTTAGAAGTGAGGCTCTATATCTACGGAGAGAAATCTGTCTTAGCGCACCCTAAAAAGGAGTCAGAGTGTGTTAGTGCTTGTGGACAGTGGTGGCTCCTCTTACGTCAGATCAATGAATGAATGACCCTAAAGAGGTTCAGACTCTTCTGTATGCAGCTGGATGAATGAGTGCAACCCTCCGTAAAGCCCCATGCATTTAAGGTGGCTTTAACTTTAGAGTGTGTGCATGGTGCTGGTGCTGTAACTCATTGAGCAGCAGCGCTTTATGGCAATACATTCGTCATGTCTCAAACATGTAGTACAACTTAAATCATGTAAAGCCACATTCCTATCCTATTGTCTGCACACCGCTTCCTCATTCAGATGAGTATCGTTATAACGTGATACTGATGCTTTCTTAATTTTTCTGGCGTGGCAGCAATATGCTTCCGTATTTGGCCGACATCCAGGACTACATTACTGCTGCTGCTGCTGCTGCTGCTGGCAGTGGCTGCAGCTCTGACTATTTTCTGACTAGTTTCTTTAATCTCCTATGTTGGAAAACTGATTGTCTTTTAGTTGTGGACTGTTGGTCATGACAAAACAAGACATTTGAGGGAATCATCTTGTGCTGTGGGAAACAATAGTTGATATGTTTCACCTCTTTCTGACATTTTATAGACCAAATAATTAATCAATTAAGAGAAAATAATCAGTAGTTGGAGTCCCATTTCACTTCATTATATGAATTGCTGAAAATATGTGAGGACATTGAATTGGCTTCCCTGTGTGCAAGTTCTTAACAGCTTTTGTTGTAATGGAAAGAAAATAACTCAACTAAAATGTCCTCATGAACATCCAACTTGTCTGATAGTTTAACAAGAAGCTGCATGATGTCATGTGTGCACAAACTAATTCAGATCAGCGAGACAGGTGGAGAACGACTGAGATCTCTGAGATATTACTGGTCGATTGGAAAGATCACTAGATCCCTGTTTAATCAGGTCTGTCATACAGCACAATGAAAGTGTAATGCGGGATTCAGACGTAATCATTACTTAATTCAAGTGTAATGTTTATATAAATATTACAGATGGGATTGTCAAGTCTTACGTTATGCTTTTCATTTTCACACCCACAAGCTAAATATTACGCAATAGACAAAGAAACCGCGACCAAACCAGCCAAGATCACCACAGTTCTTTGATAAGGTGCAGTTAGCCTGACATCACAGTTAATCCCTCTATCCAAAAAAATTATAATAATAATCCAAAAAATAATATTATTAAAAAGAAGAGATAAAGGAAAATAATAGAAATGCTGCTGTAGTGGTGATTTGTCCTTAGAAAAATAAAAAAAACTCAAAATGCAGGATAAAAAAGTGCAATGTCCAGCAGGCATGGTGACGTTTCTTTTGGTTTATTTTACTATTTTGCAAGCAAACAGACAAAGAACAATGACATCTGCCGCCTCTCTTTGCCTGGTAAAGAAAACATACTCCCTTCCTGGTGCCTGCTGGTCCTATACCGTTCTACCTATAGAAATAAATTCACCTCTGTGCCCCAAACTGCCTTCAAAACAAAAGCATTAACTAGTACTCAAATTAACCAAAATGATATTTATATTATAGCAGCTGCTTTTAGTCTCGGTTAGCTGAGGTTGTGTGTTGGTGTCTGTGTTTGATTGACAGCAGCTGGCAGACTATAGATGGTACACTATGGCCTACTGAACGAAGACAAATGAATCAAACTGCACAAAGTCACAGACAGACGGCGTGTCGCTAACAGAGATACTGAAGAGCAACAACCAAACCAGCATCTAACGAGTCTGAAATGACATTTACAAGTATGTTAAACATGCTGTTTAACGTGCTGCAGCTGAGCAGCTAATAACCCAACTCGCCTGCTAACTGATGTAAGCGATGCACGTTTCTCCAGTGAATGTTTGTTTGGTGGTTCGTTCAACAAGCTACACTAAATGTATACTTTGCATATGTTTTGAAAGTTGGGGGATGAAGTAAACTGGTGTTAGGATGTGGGAATGACTGTTCTGATGTCTTTAGTGCTGCAACTTTGCACTAATTTGTGGATTATCTTGATAAAGTGGGGCAGGGATATGGGGATGATAATGTTTGTAAAATTTCAGGACTTGGTGTTTTGGTACTCAAATTACATCCAATTATGTTATTCATTTTTTATTCCACCTTACCTTATTTTCTAAACATTTTTATCAATTCTTATTTTCTCAATTTTTGTTTTTATTCCTTTTATTCATGTTGTCTATTGGTCCGTCTTATTATCAGCTTGTCAATCAACTAACTGTAAATAACTTTGAACTACACTAGCCTTTATGAAAGGTGCTATATAAATAAAGTTTAATTATTTGATACCTCCCTGCAGGGACGACGGGCAGAGAATATCATTTATTTTGCTAAAACCTGCTAGAATGCATCTTGTTTTATACAATGTTGATGTTTCATTATGCATTGTCCTTATCTAAATAAACTTACATTACATTATATTACATAGGTGCAGGACAAGAGGTGTTCAAATGCATCAGCACTTTAACACTTAGCCCTGCCTGTCCTCTGTAAACACATTAGCACTTTATTATAAAGGCTCCTCTTTTTTATGATTTTATGTTTTTATGTTGTAAATGTGTCCTTTATCTTCATGTGGAAATTACTGATTGGTTTGAGAACAATCATCTCGCTTCCTTGTATGCTGAGAGTATATTTGAAAGTGACAATAAAGTTGATGTAAGTTAGATAAGAAGGAGACTTTAGCAGGAAAACTAATGGGAGTCTATGGTGTTGAGTATCATGATGCAATCAGGCTCAGTGTGACCATCTGCTCTGCCTATGATACGATGCCACTTTATTGCTTTATTATGAGATGTGATGTTTTGAAATAAAGGTCTCCAGATACATAAGCTTATTGCAGAACTGTATTTAAGCAAAATACTGTAAAACTAGGGGACAAAATCATGAAATCAAAGAATTTAACATACTTTTTTACTCATTTTGAATATGTGTGAAGTAGTAGAGAAAAAAGGTAGTTTAGTTTCAGTTGGACTTTGCAGGGTTTCAATTAGTGTCAGTCTCAGTGTTGTTGTTTTTCCCCACCTCTGAGTTTATAGCTACCATCTACCAGTCACGTTTGTGTCCATCATCCTTCCACAGGGCATTAGGAGGAGAGGAAAGGAGAGGACAGCTACATTAATCAGTCGAAGCGTGTGTCAACTGCGATACAGGGTCGACTGATCCATCTGCTCCTCTCATTTAGATGGATTTATATGACACACAGGAAAGAGATTAGAGAACCTGATGGGTCATAATGGTCTCAAACACAAGAAATGCTATTTATAGGAGCATGGAAACTGAGTCAGATTTATATTTGGTAACACAGTCATCTGTTCTTTTGTTTTGTAAATTTCAGATTTTGACATTTTTCACAGCACAGTGATTTAAGGCAGTGACTCATTTGAAAACACAGGCTCAAGAAGTATTAAGTGTGGGAATGAATCATGAATCAGGGTTTTAAGTAAAGCTGGAAGGGGCTTATAGAGCAGAAATCCTCCTCAGGTGTGATAATAACTCACTCTATATCGTCTTTATTTTTCCTAAATTCACTTGTTTTTTCCCCTCAGTCTGCCCAGCTGTGAAGGGAAGTGTGTCTAAACTGGTCTGACCTGCAGCCATGTGATCTCTTTCCAAAAAAGGGACCCCTCCCATGAGCTGCCAGGAAATGAGAGAGAGACAGATAGATATGCACAGAGGGAGGAAGACAGATCACACTTACAGGCAGCATCATAAATCGTGAGACCACTGATGATTCATGCACTGTCTCTGTACACCCACCAGCAGCTTATCCAGACACAAACACACACACATAAACAACTATGCAAAGATGATAAAAATGTGACACCCGCTCCATTCAAAAGATCTGTCGTGTAAACAAACACAGAGGAGAAAATGTGACCAATGTTTTTTGTTCTACCGAGGAACTTTGCTCCAAAAATACCCGAGGGAACCCTAATGCCACACACACACACACACAGATGCACAGAAACACTGCATGTACACACACATGACACACTCCCCTCAGATGTGAATTACAGAGCGAAGCCAAACAACAACCACTGTCTCCAATCTTGTTTGGGTGGGTCTTTTTTATGGTTAACTTTGGGAGGAGCGCAAGCAATTTATGACATTTTTCTCACCCGCAATTCCTCCCCTCTCCTCAAAAAGAGAACAACACTGAAAAGAATTAAGAAGTAAAAGTGGCTCTTGTGAGTATCCCACCCCCTTAACATTTCACCTTGTGGATGGAAACATGGGCGTAATTAAACCATTTTATAAGATTATCTGTATCTACTTAACACTTAAAAAAAAAAGAAGCTTATTCTCTCTTTTCTGCAAGATGCAACTGGAGCAAAAAGGCGTGAAAGCACATACGTTAAGCAATCCTAAAGTGAGAAGAAGCATTGTATGTTATAATGCATTGTAAAAACTTCATCAGCCTGTTAGCCTCTGCTTGTAAAGTCCATGTCAAGCAGGTGCAGATATGCCCTAAACAGCAGGGTGTCAAGGCAACAGGAAAACTTTATCCACACTGAGTCATTCAGCTAGGAGAGCATTAGGGTCTGTTGTCCGCAAGTTTAAAATATGCAAAAAATGTTGGGTATTTGACTTAGTCACAACTTTATGATGCATGTGTCTCCTTCATACTAAACTATGCTTCAGGGATAAGCGGCTTTAAGGAATCTAAAACAGCAGACTTTTAGGCGTTCATAAGTTTGCTGCTTTGGCCGTTCAGGGTGATAATCGGTTGGTTTCCTGGTTCAATAAGGCGAAGATGTGCAGTGATCAGATTGTTGAATGGTTTGCTTAATATGTCAGAAATAGGGTCAATAAGAAAGGAGTAAAATCACAGCTTTCCATGTTATAGAAATATATGCTAGTTTTCAAGAAGTTGGGTTGCAATTAGGGATGTGTCATTAAAACAGAATAATCGAATAGTTGTTCGCAAGGTCTGAAGTCAACCTTTGTGCTGTGGTCGTTTTGTTGTCGGGGGAGTTCCGGTCCTCTGAAATGAGGCCAACGCGGAAGTAACTCAAAACTGCATTCTATCAAAAGGCCACCAGGGGGCGACCGATTTGGTGTCAAAAGGACTTCCGTCTCTATACAAGTCAATGGAGAATTCACCAACTTCTCACTTGATTTATAACCTCAGTAAATGTTTCCAAAATGTGTTTATGGTCTCAATCGCTAGTTTAAAGCCTTCTTCAATGCAGTATGATGTTCATTTGGGACATTTTGGCCTCCTTGATTTTATATGTGACGATAATCCAGGGTATGCATTAGGGCGTGGCTACGTCGTGATTGACAGGTTGATTGGTTCACAGGTTCAGGAGGGCGCCTCATGCTCCTCCTGATGCCCATATAAGTAGAATCCATGTTTTTATTTTTCCCAGCATGCACCTGAAATTTTCAAGATGGCGCTGCTCAGATCCGATACTATTGGCCTCCGAGCAGCAGTCCACAAACCAATGGGTGACGTCAAGGATGTTAAGTCCATTTCTTATATACAGTCTATGATCAAGAGTTGAGCTGTGTAGTCTACTATGAATGATTCATTAAAAACTACTGCAGAGCAATTCTCACTTTCAGCCACTAGGGGGGGGGGGGTATCTAAGTTTTTGTAAACCACCCCCACCTTATTTTGAAGTAGAGTCTGACACAGAATGTTTATAAGTTGGCAAAACATCAGGATGGTTTATTTGTTTATCTCTCTCATGTGTCCTATATTGGTTCAGTATAGTGCAATCTGTGGCTCATATCGGCATGAGCTGAGCTGGCACGTGTTGTCATCATTATGCGTTTGAACCTCAGGGTCATTCTAGGAATTACGAAGGGTAGGAAAAGATAATCTGTGTCCGCTCCACTTTTATCTCTCGGGTCACTGTTTGGAGTAACAGCAGTATGCTTTAGTGCTTATCGCTGTAGATGCTGTGTAAGGAACATCATGTATTATCGAGCGGCACGCAGTTATTTCTATTGATGATCTCATCTGCTTGGTTAGAGTCATTTCGTTTATTTCTCAAGGGCTGCAATGCAAAATTAAAAGCTGGAATGATTACTCAATAAACTGAGTCTGATCGTTTTAGTCATTTTTTGAAACAAAAATAAAACATTTGCTATTTTTAGGTTCTTGAAAGTGATGAAGTGATGTTTTTACTTTCGTCATATCTGATAGTAAAACTGATTATCTTTGGCTTTTAGACTCCTCTGATAAGATACAACTAAGTCATTTAAGGGCGTCACCTTAAGTTAGAGGTATTTTTCACTCCTGTGACAGTTTATAGACAGCACGATTAATGGAGAAAATAATCAGTTGACCATAAATTAAGGCTGTAATGATTATTTTAATTATCCGTTAATCTGCTGATTCATTAATTTGATTAATTGCTTGGTCTTTAAAATGCCAGAAACTACTGAAAACTACAGCCCAAGGTGACATAAGGTGGAATAAGAGTCCAAAACCAAACGATATTCAGTTTACTATCATGTATGACGAAGAAAAGCATAAAATACTCACATTTCAGAAGCTGGAACTATACTCAAATATCACTCAAACTATTGATTTTGTCGAAAAGTCAATTGATGAATTGTTGCAACTTTTAAGATAATCTTCAGTTACAGCCATAGTTTTTATTACGCACTTGAGAGACATGGTTTTAGTTAAGTATGTGTAATAATTATTTCACAATCATCAGTCTGACTCTTCTTTCTTGAGAAACTGAATTATTCACCGTTCCTCTGCAGATTAAACAGGTCAACAGTTCATATTAGTACACGGCAAATTCACTCGCTCGCGATGAGAAAAGCTAAGTTGAGTCCAGATGTTATTGGATTAGGCTGTTGGGCAGATGGATGTGACGATAAGTGATGAGGGAAAACAACAACAACACTAATCTAGAATCGGTTCCCAGCAAACATGTGACTGACTGAGGGGGGGGGGGGGGGGGGGGGGGTGATATACAGCTGTCTCTGAGGGCGATATCAAATACCTCAGATAAAAGTTAGATGACTGCTTCTACAGTGGAAAATAAAACTTATTAGAGATGTTATTATAGGGACACATATTAATCAGGGTTGGGAAGGTTACTGTGGAAATGTAATAGGTTACAGATTACTAGTTACTCTATTTAAAATGTAATAAGTAGTGTAACTATTTCAATGACTTCATCAAAGTAATGTAACTTATTACATTTGATGACTTTTCTAATTTTCTAACCAATGTTTTCAGCTGTTAGGGTAAGTGTTCCCTCCATCTGTCCTTCCTTCCTTCCTTCCTTCCATCTTTCCTACCTTCCTTCCTTCCATCTTTCCTACCTTCCTTCCATCTTTCCTTCCTTCCTTCCTCCATTCTTTCCTTCCTTCCTTCCATCTGTCCTTCCTCCATTCTTTCCTTCCTTCCTTCCTTCTTTCTTTTCTTCCTTCCATCTGTCCTTCCTTCCTTCCTTCCTTCCTCCCTCCCTCCCTTCCTCCATTATTTCCTTCCTTCCTTCCTTCCTTCCTTCCTTCCTTCCTTCCTTCCTTCCTTCCATCCATCCATCTGTCCTTCCTCCATTCTTTCCTTCTTTCCTTCCTTCCTTCCTTCCTTCCTAAGACCTAAGATCAGCTGTTAGGGTAAATGTTCCCATTAAGCACCAAAATCTAAGTGCAGCTGTTTTTCATGGATACTGACATGATTTATAAGGGAGATCATTTCTTATAAAGCAACATTTATCTCTCATGTGAAAATGTATTCATTAGTTCATGTAGATTTTAGAATATAAAATAAAGATATTTGATGAATAAAGTGGGTTTAATTGGTACTGTGACTCCATTTAAGCTCATGTGTGCTCCAAATAAGCCTACATCATGATTTATTTACTAAATATATAAAAAATATTGATTTCAAAGAATTAAAAACAGCAATATATGTATTCAGTAACATGTTAAATATTAAAATCTTAAAGGTCTGACTTAAGATGTAACCTCCTTTGTAATCATCAACATTTTCATTAGTAACTGTAATTTAATGACACATTTTTTCTCAGTAACTGTAGGTATCTCCCTACCACTGATAATAATCTTATAGCCTACTAATTACTACTGACCTTTACACCCAACCTTTCAATGCCATGGCCAAAGTATGTTTATTAAACAAGCCATAAATCTGCAGCTACGCCATTATTTCTGAAACCTGTCTGCAGAGATTATACTGTTGTTTATCCACATGAGCATTACGGAGATCCAATTCTGATTTTGGGTGAGAAGGTTTTGGCTCTCAGTCGGCGTTCCATCTCATCCCAAAAGACGTTTGACAGTATTGAGGTCAAAATCTTCCCCACCAAACCATTTCTTTTTTTTACGGAGCAGGATTCTCATGTTGAAACAGGAAATGGCCTTCCCCAAA
Organism: Scomber scombrus; assembly: GCF_963691925.1. NCBI lineage: Eukaryota > Metazoa > Chordata > Actinopteri > Scombriformes > Scombridae > Scomber > Scomber scombrus. The sequence goes on from NC_084990.1 coordinate 22,765,072, forward strand.
TCTCTCACCACAAAGTTAAGAGCACACTATTGTCTAAAACAGAAGTTCCCCAAACTTTAAACCTTATGACCCCTTTGAAATGAAACGATGTGTACTTGCGCCCCCTCATTAAACGCTACATATGTCTAACCTATTTGAGTATTTTCAGAGGTCTGAGAAACAGCACAACATATTTCTTTTAGATTTTCCTTATAAGATCCCCAAAAAGCGCTCAAAAGCCTTCATGTACAGTGCTGTCCACATACTTCTGACCATGTGGTGTATTTTACCACTTGTTTTTAAATGATTGACAGAACTTCAGTGCAGATTTTGATGACTACGAGTAAATGTGGTATATCATTATGCATTATGTCATCGACTCTCCATTAAAGCTATTGCTCCTCAGTGGCTATTAAACAGCTACTCAAGATTTAGGACAAAGTTCAGGTTCTTAAACGTCTTCAACAGCCAGCATCAGATTAATATCACATTAGGCCGCCTTGTTTCAGACATACCGGGGTAGTTTTCATTTTGGGGACCCACCAGAAATGAGTCAAGAGTGTCGGTTTGACTCCACCCACCGCCCCTCTACTCCACTCCGCTCTCTTTCATGTACAGTGCGACGGAGGCCTCGGTTACGGTCTGCAGCCATCAGACATCTGGGCTCTGCATTAGGGGGATTTTCCGCTGCTTTGTAAAGCCTGCTTAGTGCTAAACAGCAGCTCCCAGACTGTCTGCAGGAGACGTAACCCATCAACACATAACACATCCAACCCCTCCCACAGGCAAGACATCAATCTTTCCCCAAAAATCAAGAAGAGGTAGTCTCGCTGCTACCGGCACAGCTGGCCTGCAACTGGACTGGAACAGGAGAAACATTACGTAAGGCGTTTTGACCCCCCTCCCTCCTCCTTATGTTCACACTCAAGATCCATAAATTGTGCATTGTGCATTTATATGACATCCACTACAAAAATATGTTTCCAAGTCTAAAAATGAAGATAAAAGTAACAAAAAGTGAAAGCTTGACAGCTGCATCATCCTTTTATGTGCTGAGATGTGAAGATAAATAGTCTTGACTGAATCTTTTATCTTATGATGTAATGCTTCTGGTTTTGAAAAGACATGAATGAAACTCTGTGTCCTGCTTTTTTCCTACCACTGAAAATGATGCAACGTCTGTCTGAAAGTGAATGATATAATGTTATCAAACTGGGAGAAGAAAAAAACAAAGAAAGAGAGAGAGAGAGAGAGGAAAGAACATCTTCCATCTGTCACCACAACAAAAAGCCAAAACATGAGGCTGTGCAGGACATGATGGACTATTCTGATGATGTTTCCAACCGTCTCCTTTACTGAAGGAAGCCAAAACGCCTTCTGTTCTTTCACTGCAACAGCAAATGTGCTTTATTGCATCTTTACCTCGAAGCAGACTGGGCTACAAAATGCTAGAATACAACGAGTCAATACTAATTTCAATATACAATTCAACATATAATCATCTTTATACTGCAGTAATTGGCCTGGTATCGTATGTTATAACTGAGGGGTTTGGTGATGATTAAATGCAGTGATGGGGAGTTACATGTAGTGGTGTATAAAATAAATGTAACTGTAATCTGTTACAGTTACTGATGAAAATGTTGATGATTACAAAGGAGGTTACATCTGAAGTCAGACCTTTAAGATTTTGCTCAGGAGAGTTTTTACCTCATTTTAATATTTAACATGTTACTGAATACATATATTGCTGTTTTTAATTCTTTGAAATCAATATTTTTTTATATAATTAGTAAATAAATCATGATGTGAGCTTATTTGGAGAACACATGAGCTTAAATGGAGTCCCAGTACCAATTAAACCCACTTTATTCATCAATTATCTTTATTTTATATTCTAAAATCTACATGAACTAATGAATACATTTTCAAATGAGAGATAAATGTTGCTTTATAAGAAATGATCTCCCTTATAAATCATGTCAGTATCCATGAAAAACAGCTGCACTTAGATTTTGGTGCTTAATGGGAACATTTACCCTAACAGCTGATCTTAGATCTTAGGAAGGAAGAAGGAAGGAAGGAAGGAAGGAAGGAAGGAAGGAAGGAAGGAAGGAGGGGGGAGAGAGGAAGGAAGGGAGGGAGGAAAGGAGGGAGGAAGGAAGGAAAGGAGGGAGGGAGGGAGGAAGGAAGGGCAGAAGGGTGGAAGGAAGGAAACAAGGAAGGAAACAAGGAAGGAAGGAAGGAAGGAAGGAAGGAAGGAAGGAAGGAAGGAAAGAAGGAAGGAAGGAAGGAAGGAAAGACGGAAGGAATGAAGGAAAGAAGGAAGGAAGGAAGGAAGGAAAGAAGGAAGGAAGGAAAGACAGAAGGAAGGAAGGAAAGAAGGAAGGAAGGAAGGAAGGAAAGACGGAAGGAATGAAGGAAAGAAGGAAGGAAGGACAGATGAAGGGAACATTTACCCTAACAGCTGAAAACATTGGTTAGACAATTAGAAAAGTCATCAAATGTAATAAGTTACATTACTTTGATGAAGTAACTGAAATAGTTACATTACTTATTACATTTTAAATAGAGTAACTAGTAATCTATGTACATTTCTAAAATAACCTTCCCAACCCTGATTATATGTGACTGGAAGTAGAAAAAGTGAAATTTCCCTTACATATAATCATGTGGTTTGGACATTACCACAAGCAGGTGCAGAACAGTGAACTTTCTATTGCTAACTTTATACAAGTTTAAAAGCCATGAAACAAAATATAAATTATTTACATTACAAACTATGTTCCTACACATGCACAGCTGTGTCTGGACACCGAAAATGTGACGGCTGGTATTCATCTCTGGAGCCATTTCTAAACATACTGTAACCAACCTTGCCCAGCAGCGTGGCTTAGTGACATGATTTTAATAGTTTTTTGGGACAACAATGGAGGTCTATGGCTTATAGGAACTTAGCAGCGTGTGTTCCTCCCATTCACACCACAGGATGTTCCCATGAGGCCTGCAGGACTGGATACCTCGGGGAGGGAAACGGGAGTCATGTGTAAACAGGCTGGCTACACAGATCAGGTGGCTGACCCTCCCTTTCTCTGCCGACTGGGATCGCAGCCATCCACCACACCTGTTTACTCACACATGAATACCACCACCATGCTGTTACGGTAACATGCATTTCCAGGGATCTGTGGTGAAAGCAGGAGACCTGAAGGGAGCGGTAGTGTGGGTGGGAGGGGGGGGGGGATTGTCAGCCTGATGCAAGACCTGATTATACTCTAACACACTTGCCAGCAGCAGCAGCTAGTGTAAAATCACAGTGGGCTTGGCTATGGAAGGAGATGAGTGGATAGATGGGAGAAATGAGAGGAACATTTCCTAAAGAACCAGACATTACTCAACACGCTAATTCAGGACAGCAACATGATTTCTATCAGGGTTAAAACGAGGGCAGCAGCAGCGGAGGAGAGCACAAAACCAGACAGATGAACAAAGAATAGTTTTTGGGATCATTAACTATACAGAGCAAAGCATTGTTCATCTTAAAAAGGAGAAATATCGCGCTTTTTTGTGTGATTTCGTCACTTATATCGGATGTCTGTTAAACACGTTCGAAGGTTCAAAGCTTGAGGTGAATAACTGTATGTAAAAAAGCTTCCTAAAAAGGTCAAAAGCTAGAACTTCAACCTGCTCTGAACACTGTTTGCAAAGCTGCTGACGTCAGATTGTTTGACCACAAACAGCAAACCTGTCTTTGTCGTGCTGTTCCTGTTATCTGATTACATATTTTGGATCCGATTCAAGCTTCAACATGTACATGATGTATTTGGGAAGTGTTCATGTCACGTAAAGACGGAGAAAAAGAAGTGAAATCTCCAGAAAGGAAAGAAGTCTGCTGAAGGGGCTAAAACAGCATGTTCAGGCTAAACTGTATAAAGGGTCATTATAAGATAAATAAATGGTGTTTTAAACTGTAAATCATGAAGAGATTAGAGGCCAACCAATTTCACAATCACAGATATATCGTATCTGCAAATATGTTGCTTGATATGTGCTGATTTTTAGTTATATGAGCAACTTTTATGTATATTTGATCATTTTTCTTAATGCAAGTTTAATATATATTTATGTTCTATGTGGGGTTTTTTTATTTATAGATAATTATAATTATAATATTCACAGTGAAGTTTACTGTTTCAGTGCACTCATGTAATTTTATACAACAGTTTATTCTTAAATCTGTAAAATATCACGGCCTCCATTACATATATTCATCACAAATGTTTAATAACCACATTTAAAGGGATCATTGTTATAAAAAAATGTAAATGTTTATGCAATATTCTGTATATATAACATTATCAGCCAGAATTGTATTGCTCCCTAATATTAGTATGAGGGTCGGCCCCTAAAATCAAGTATAGATACGTCCACTTTAACAATGTGAAAGAGACTAAAAGGTGTAACAAATAGTGGCAGTAAATAATCCAGCTCTGTGTGTGTGTGTGTGTGTGTGTGTGTGTGTGTGTGTGTGTGTGTGTGTGTGTGTGTGTGTGTGTGTGTGTGTGTGTGTGTGTGTGTGTGTGTGTGTGTGTGTCACTTAGAGGCTGTGAAGTGATGTGAGGCCGCTGGCTGTGAAAGTGAGTAAGCTGTTCCACCCCCACAGTGGCTCAGAGTACACAGCTCCAACAGGTGGACGAGGGGGAACAGTACAATACAACGCCGGGAGGAAAGAAAAGGAGGAGAATGACATCATAGCCTATCCTCGGACACACAATAGTAAGCAGAGCGAGAGAGCGAGAGGATGAGTAATACGTTCACACAAAACGTACAACATCAGCCGCCTGAGTCATACGCACCATTAGCGGTTCCCAAACACTACACCGTGCAAGCTGATTCCTGAAAACTCATCACGTCACTGAATGAGATAGGAGATAAGGGAGCTGCATGAATGCGTCCTGTCTTGTGTGTGTGTGTGTGTTTGTGTGTGTTGCTCGGAGAACAAGGCTGCTAGGAAGTTGTGTCTGAGGGTAATGTTGCAGACAGAGGATGCGGTTGCTTGTTAAATCATGAGCCAGACAGCCTTAATGGGACACGTACCAACATTAAATACTCTAAGTGAGGTTGTACCCAAGGCAAGGGTCATCATTTTAAATCCTAGGACATTAAAGAATGATTCAAGACGACCAGAATTTGAGTAGAATATAACAGAGATTGAAGGTTTAAGTTTCCTTACTAATGAAAAAGGTCATCAAGAGTTTCAGTTTCAGTGGCCGCATGAACTCTTGTGCTCCACATTAGTAAACTTTTGCTCTGGGTACCAATTATAAATCTTCAATACTGGTGCCAATACCGGAGTATTCCCAAGAAAAGGTGTATTAACTACAAACCACTTCTATTTCACTATAACTCCAAACAATAAGCCAACTCACAGACTTACAAATGATTAATTGGCAGCTATTTTGATGGTCGTTTAATCATTAAAGTCACTTTTAAAGAAAATATATTTGACCAATCAAGCTTTTAAAATGGGCATATTGGCTATAACCTTTCCTAGTTGTAGATAAATATGCAGTCAGGGGAGTATTTTTGGATTTTGGATACTGTTACGCTGTCATTTAAAAGGAAATTTGTAATGTTTCAGGTGTTTTATAGGTCCAACATGGAGCCATCATGGAGCCAACATGGAGCCAACATGGAGTCAACATGGAGTCAACATGGAGCCATCATGGAGTCAACATGGAGTCAACATGGAGCCATCATGGAGCCAACATGGAGCCAACATGGAGTCAACATGGAGTCAACATGGAGCCATCATGGAGTCATCATGGAGCCGACATGGAGTCGACATGAAGTCAACATGGAGCCAACATGGAGCCCACATGGAGCCAACATGGAGTCAACATGGAGTCAAGATGGAGCCAACATGGAGCCTACATGAAGCCAAAATGGAGCCAACATGGAGCCAACATGTAGTCAACATGAAGTCAACATGGAGCCAACGTGAAGCCAACGTGAAGCCAACGTGGAGCCAACGTGGAGCCTATATGGATTCAACATGGAGCCAACATGGAGCCAACATGGAGTCAACATGGAGTCAAGATGAAGCCAACATGGAGTTAAAATGGAGTCAACATGGAGCTAACATGGAGCCAACATGGAGCCAACATAGAGGCAACATGGAGGCAACATGGAGGCAACACGGAGGCAACACGGAGCCCACACAGAGCCCACACAGAGCCAACACGGAGCCAACACGGAGCCAACATGGACTCAACATGGAGTCAACACTTAAAGTCCACACCAGCTTCTAAATGAATGTTTCTAAGGTAAAGAATTAAAGTTGAACTTCAGCTAGCAAACATACATTTTTGGATTCTAAGATATTTTGTCAAAGAATAAATCAAATATAATCTGTCCGAGGATTTCAATACGTGTCCGTTTTCACTACTTAATGCAGCAGAGTCTTTTTTTTGTGCCCTACACCTCGATCTCATTTTCTGCAACTTAAATATCAGTGACGTAACATACGATACCGAGACGTGAGACATGAGACATGTGTATGACATAGCACTATAGGAATAGAACTATACGAGAAAACGGTCAAAAGGCGGAGCCCAGATTAAACGGCAAGCATGACACAAGGGGACTAAAAAAAGCATTAAAAACTGGTCTTGGAAGCAGCGTTAACTTAAAAAACGACCTGCTCTCGACCCCGCCTGCCAACTCACGCAGTCCACAAATGAGACGTCTCCGAGAGCCGGTGGACTTATTTTAGAGTGGGGGAACAAAAGCTACATAAGCACAGCCCCTGTTTATGTGAGGATGGTAATGTGTTTCAGATTACAGACGGGTTGTATGGAAATTCTTGTGGCGAGACTGGACGTTTCACTGCCGGGGTTTGCAGGGGAGCAGCAGCAGCAGCAGCAGCAGCAGCAGCAGCAGCAGCAGCAGTAGCAGCAGCAGCAGCAGCAGGCCTACATTTGAGGCATTTCTCAAAAAGCCTTCTATGAATCCCGTCGGTTTAAGGGCGGAGGGGAGGGGAGACGCTCTTTCACCATGATTAGCAATCTCCTGTCAAGTCTGAGACACTGAAGAAACACTTGCATAAGGACTCGATCATGAATTTTTTATTACTCCGACATAAAACAAACATATTTCACCAGCGCAATGGGGCCTATCGTCTGTCTTATGAGTGTAATTGACGTCCCACTCCGTTCGCAGCTGGTCTTGGCGAGAAAAAAAAAAAAGCTACCGGGAAAAATGAGAAAGAAGCTAACTGGAGAACACCGTCTATCTCAAGAGTTCATCTATAAATATTTCTCTTCCAGTCAGTGACCACCACTAAGAGGAAAAAACTTTAATAAGCGGGTTGGGATTAAATATTCTTAGAGGCATCTGCTGCACACTATCGCCCGTTTTCATCTATGCTGCTGCAGGGCACAGACATGTCGGCCAGGACTGTGTGTTCTGCACATGGACTTTGGTTTTATTGCCGAGGAATGAACAAAGGAAAGGCACGAGAAAAAAACAAAAGTAAACAGATATGCAAGATTAAGCTAAGGAAAAGAAGCAGAGCTAAAAAAAATGCTTCCATGCCAAACACTTTAATGTCAAATGAAGCATTCATAAAAACAAGAAGCTGTGACAAAGAAACAATTTTGAGACTTTTAAATGTTTTCAGGGTAACTTTTTGCTTTCACTGAACAGACTTTATCTCACAAGAGGATCAAAGAGTGCAGAGTGTGACCCCATGAACTTTCTCTCTCCTTATTCCACCTGAGCCTTGAGGGGTATTTTGATCCCTTTGTTTATTTGCAGTGTTGCAACAGAGGAAAGAGTCAGATTGTTCTTCTCTGCACCACACCTCTTCTTCGTCTACCTGCAGTTACACAACTTGCAACAGGAGAACTATTGTTCCACTGACACTCTGACAGCGGATGAAAAGAATTTGCAGAATAATTTTCAGGTCAAATACCTGCGACAGGCACAACTTCAACTGTGAGTTATGTCACTTTAAAAGCATGTGTGCCTATGCTACCAGAGAATGAAACTCACCACAATTTTTGAATCTCAAATATACTGCCCTAGCATGTTTGCTGCATACTGATTTCCAACTAAAGCTGGGAGGAGAAGCTACAGGAAACAATGAAATCTGAGCAGCAATGGCAGAGGAAATGCCAGCTTTCCTGCTCTGCTGTCCTGCTCCATATTATTGGAGCCTTCCTGTTCAAAGTCCTCTTTAACTCCCCGTAGATGGGTTCAAAGGTCAAACCACTCGGAGCAGTTCGTTCAAGTCAAACAAACAGGAGCTTTTTTTGAAAAATGTCTACACAAGATAATCAGTGTGATGTTATCAAGTCTTTAAAATTAGCATCTTTAAGAAAGTGGAAAAACAAAAAAAAAAGGAAAGTGCATTCCTGAGCCAGAAAGTGTTTACAAAGAATTTTTAGCCTCTGGTTGAACATATTTGTACCAGACAGTTGTACTACTTTCCACATTTGTGCAATTCAGACACTGTGATGCATTATGCTGACTTTCTAATGGTGCACATATTTGGGTGCACTGATTGCCCCACCCATCATCTACTCCAGCAAGACTAAAAACAAACACTTTTTGAAGCAGTTCTGGTATTTTAAGCTCAGTCACTATCAAGTTTCTCTAGACTAATTTCACTTTGAGCAAAAATGAATGAAATTTAACAAGATTACACTAATTTGGACAAAGAATCTTCAGAAAATCCCTTCATAAATATTTGGGAAACACAAGTTTTACATGCATGTTTTTTTTCCTAGAGTCCAAGGGAGAGAAAAAACAACGCTGCCTTATAAAGACATTCAGAGTATAGCAGCAATTTTAGAAAAGTACCCAGAGGCTGGATTATGTACACTGTAAACATGCTGTGCTTTTAAAAAAGGATGGTCTGAATAAGCTTCCTGTGATCATTATTTTGTCTATATTTCATGTTTGTTTAGACGGGGTAAGGTAGACAGTACATTCAAGCCATATTTCTACTAGAAGAGACTGAATCACTGTCATTTGGAGGGAAACTCCTGTGTTAAGTCTGTGGCATCCCTACAGACATTAATTAGATATCAGCTCAGTGAGTGAGAGTTAAAATGTATTCTGACACCATAATTCCTATTAATGTTTAACATACTGTGTTTTCCCTTCGTCATGACTCATATTTAAGCCCATATCAGTCGCTACTCTTACATAAACAGTCCCGCTCCAACAAGTCTTATCTGCTGACTGGCAAAAAAAAAAACTCCCAAGACCCCTACAGGAATTTGGCTTGAACTTTTATCCTTCCAGACATCTCTACAAAAAGGACTGGGCATCTGCTGGGGCTCTATTTAGAGACTGGGAGGCTCTCTGGAACAGGCCACACAGTTCAGACTCAAATCAAACAAAGTAAATGTCAACTTGAACAACCAACGTCTGGCCAACGTTAGTGGGAAACCAGCAGTCTTTTCCAAATCACGCCTCACATGCAGTCACTGGGGGACTTGATTGCTTACTAGGGAGCATTTAATGACATAAGTAGAAATCCCCTGCTCAGCAGAGTAATTCAGTCGGTTGCTAGTTAATCTCGGGCGCTGTGAAAGTCACTAAATGAGAGTTGGACGCACACCAAAGCTCAGTTTTGGGCCGACTTCAAATAAAAATGTTTGGGGATTTTTCAGAAGTTCAGTGTGAGAAAAAAAAGTTTTTTTTTAATTCCTGATGAGCTTGTTCATGTCTTGTTTGCCCATCCATTACTTGTAAAGATGTTTAAATGAATTAATGTTGTTAAATGGGACTATTGTTGAGCTCTGGTGTGCAGCAGGCCTCTTTTTTCTTTTCTTTTTTTAACTCTAAAGAAAAGTTCCCACATGTAGAATAAAATACACCCAGACGTTCTCCAGCTCTGCTTCTATTGAATAAGTACACCAAGACAAATGTGGACTATTAGATGCCTCCATGCCCTCTGGATCCACTCCTAGTCAGGCAATAACACTCACACATGCATGAACGCACGCACCCTCAGACTACGGAAAAAGGAGCAAAAAGGAAGCTCTCCTGGCTGGACACACCCTCTACAAATAACAATCTGCACACGCCATCTCCGGACCGAGCTGTCTGACTGGAGGGAAAACAAACCGACAGAAAAATGAGAGAGAGAGAGAGTTGGAAAAATGAGGCCCAGTGTCAAGAGTGGTTTGCTCTCGGGTCCTTTCGCCTGCCTGGCTGCCAGCGCTACCGTGCACACCGCTGCAGCTCATCTAATTTAGGAGGTATGACTAGTTTTAAAAAAGAATAAAAACAACTGTTAACCAAAGCTGCCATGTTCTCTATGAGACATAAACACTGTTCCTGGACTTGGCACTCTGTGTTTTGTTGACATTTTCAGCTTTCACATTGAATTGAATGTTTCGTCAGGTTTGAATGAAGTTGTAACTTTGGCATTTATGTGCAATTTTATGATGCACTTTAACACAAAACAAGTGTAATGTTGGCTACTGAAACACACTGGTGATAACAGTGTTGATATAAATGATATCCAGCAGCTCATCCATCAGCCAGCGGAAACCTTAACGCTCGTCCTAGTGCAATAAAAAAATTAAAAAAACTGGAAGGAAATCATTGAAAGCTGCAACAAACGGCACCGTTGGGTCAAATACAAGAATATCTCAAGTAGGGAAGTTATTGTTAGATTCATTTAGGATTAAAAAGTCTGATAGCTGACTTGACGATATTGTTTCCTGTGTTTATTTAGGTCAGCTGACAATTTATTTCTTGTGACACTTAACAGAAAACGCCCCTTCTTGTGTAGATAGATTATCAGGCAGACTAAAGAATAGCGTGAATATGTCTGGAAACCTTTGATAGAAACTATGAAAAAAAACACTGGATTAGACTTTTACACACAGGGCCAAGTGGCTCTTAATAATTCCAGGCTGCATTAAACTCACTAATAACAAGTGGGATGAAAATAGCAATTGTTTAGATTTATCACCCCGCTGGCAGAAATGGGAGCAACGCTTTTTGGGTTTTGGAGGGCGTTTTCTTTTTTTTTGAGGAAGTAAGCTATGTGGTTTGCTCTACTTGGCCATAGAAGGGAAAGCAGCCTACCAGCTCAGAGGAGGGAAGACCTTCCAACCTGCGTCCTTAAAAATCCTCCAAATATTTATTCTGTAAGTCATCACTGACGGTGGTGGTGGTAGTGTAGTGGGACTGGCATGACATTTTAAGTTTATCAGCCATGAGTGAGGACAGTACTAACACATTATGACAGCTATACTCAGCCTGTAGGGGATTTAAATAGAAAGAGTGCATACATTATTAAACAATACAGGGTCAATAAAGTTATATAAATCTGATTTTTTGAGAGTAGACGTCTTCTTAAAGATACTTGTTTTTTGCCTTTATTTGACACACAGTGTAGCAACAAGTAACTAGGGAGAGACAGAGCAGTATAACATGCAACACATGGTCACCTGGCCGAGAGTCTAAGCCATAAATGTTGTGGTTATGTGGTAAGCGGGGCCCAAATAGTCCAAATAAAGTTCTATAATTAGATTTTTTTGTGTGTGTGTTTTAAAGATGACTAGTTTTCAGGCTTTTTTTCCCTTTATTTTACACACAGTGTAGCAACAGGAAACTAGGGGGAGACAGCGAGGAGTGACATGCAACACAGGACACATGGCTGGGAGTCTAACCATAGATGTTAGTTATGTTGTAAACACCTTAATCATTAGGTGGGTGACACATTAAAGGAAAACCAGTACAGGTCTGAGTGCTTGACACCTACAGTGAGGGTTAGGGTTAGGGATCTGGTGGCTCTGTTATCCTGTGTGGGGCATTTTGCTGGCATGGTTTGACTTATAGAGGGAAGGGTCACTGCAAATCAATACAAAGTTGTTCTGCTGTGAGAGATCAACTTTATCCTCTGATGAAACATTTCTATCCTGAAGGGAGAGGTGTCGTCCCGGACCAAAGGGCACGAGGGATCACTGAAAGGTTTGATGAGTATGAAGATGATGTGAATCATATGTTACGGCCCTCACAGTCACCACATCTCAACCCAACTGAAAACAATGTAAGATTTTGGACCAATGTGTTAGACAGTGTTCTCCATCACCATCATCAAAACACCAAATGAAGGAATATCTTTTTATCTTTTGGAAGAATAATGTCCATCCTTCCAGTAAAGATCACAGACTGTACAATCAATGCCACGGAGCTCTGAATCTGTTGTAGCAGCATGTGGTGGCCCAACACCTCACTAAGACGCTTATGTTGTTTTTACTTTAATCTGTCACCCGTCTATATTTACTGTATCGGTGCGTCTTTGTGGCCTAATGGTTAAGGTGAATACCACATTACCACATGACCACAATGTTGTTCCAAAAGATATTCCTTCATTTGGTGTTTTGATGTTTGTGGTGCAGAGCGCTGTCTAACACGTCACTCTATAATCTGCCACGTGTAGGTGTAGTTGGGTTGAGATGTGGTGACTGTGAAGGCCGTAACATATGATTCACATCATCATCATCATCCTCATCAAAGCATTCAGTGACCCCTCTTGACCTTTGGATGGGGGCATTGTCAACCTGGAAGACACCACTACCATCAGGATAGAAGCATTGACCCTTCCCTCTATAATCGGACAAGTGGAGTCAAACTATGCCAGAAGAATGCTCCCTAAAGCTCAACATAGCGACTGGATCTGCTCACTGTAGGGTTCAAGCATTCAGGCCTGTACTGGTTTTTCCTTTCAGTGATCACCAGTCTTCTGTGACCATATGTTTGTTTAATGTGCATTAAAGCTGCAAATATAAGTCAATGAATCAATGAATCGATTTGCTGATTGACAGAAAATGAACTAAAATGAACTAAACCAATTGTTTTGTGTCTCTTTTTCATGTTTCCAGCCTCTCAGATGGGAATATTTTCTGGTTTCTTTAGTCGTCTATGACAGTAAACTGAATATATTTGGGTTGTTGACTGTTTGATGGGACAAAACAAAACATGCTGAGTTGCATCTTGGACTTTGGGGAACTGCCATTCCGCCCAGCACTGGTTTTGCCTTTAATTTGTCACCCGTCTGTATGTTTTGTGACCATAGGTTTTGTTTAATGTGCATTAGAGCTGCAACTATAAGTCAATGAATCAATTTGCTGACTGACAGGATAGTAGCAGCTAAATCAGGGAAATTAACAATTTTGACTATTGACTAATCATTTTGTGTCTCTTTTTCATGTTTCCAGCCTCTCAAATGTGAATATTTCTTTAGTCGTCTATGACAGTAAACTGAATATATTTGGGTTGTTGACTGTTTGATGGAACAAAACAACACATGCTGGGTTGAGATTTGGAAAACTGCCATCGTCATTTTTAACCATTTTACAGACTAAACAACTAATTGAGAAAATAAACAGATTGATGAAGAATGAAAATAATCATAACAATGTTAATGTTATGTTATGTTATTTTCCTGCTCTATCAGCTGCTCATTGTGCTTGTTTCCCTTTACTAAAAGCTGAAGTGATTAATGCTTTTGATACCTAACAAGACTTTCTACTAGAACCAGCCAGAGCTGCTGAGTAACTCAAACTAAAAGCTGCTTTCAGGCTGACATCAGGGATCAGTTTGCACTTTCATCACAGGTGGCAAAGGTGAGGAAAAGGAGATGAGGGGAAACTGATTCTAAAAGCAAGAGTCCCATCTGAAACCACACTGACTGCTCCCTTTCTCTCTCTCTCTCTTTGAGTCTCTTTTCATTCACAGCTTGACATCATGCTTGACACAGAGCCACCGACAACACAGCTGAGACGAGAATCCGTGCAAAAACGCTGCACATTTGGGTGGAGTCACACACACACACACACACACACACACACACACACACACCAGCACAGTTTAATGTGGTATTACCGGTTTGATAGAAACAGACAGATAATGAGAAGGAATGTGTCTCCTTGCAACAACTTACAAATAAAAAAGGCTTATTGTTGCTGCATCAATGAAATGAATGATATTCCAAAAAACAAAACGAGATGTCAAACTCAGGTGTGCTGACAAACATCTGACAACATGCTCGGGTTGTTTGGCAAGTTGTGCTCATTCATACTTTTTTTTTAAGAGTATAGGCTACACCCTAAATAAAATAGCTTTAAAAAAAACAGGACACAGCATGAATGAGCTCACCTGTAGAGCCGCCAAGAGTATTAAAACATGTAAAAATGGTGATATAAGCGCATTAAATGTAGTATAAATGAGTATTATAACAGTGAGGAGGTGCTTCTAGGAGCCTCGGTGGGTTTAACAAAGGTGAATGGCCGCAGTCGCTTGCAGGCTTAAAAAAAAAACTTACCTGAGTTTTAGGTTAGCCATGAATTCTTCCATAGACACATTGTCCAAAAGCACAAAATCCGCCTTTCCATACTCCAGGCTTTCGTGTTCTGCCATCCTTCCTTTCTTTTTTTTTTCTTCTACCTGTCTTTTCTTGAAAACGCGAGGAAAATACTTCTTTTCAACAAGTTGCTTTGAAGTGCCGACAAAAGGTGAGCATTGGCGGGCTTCAGCTGAGCGCCTCCTTAATGGACAGCTGTGTGGTCGATGCGTATTTTCATTATTGTGTTATCATGTTTAATTATAGTCGCAAGTTATAATAATAAAAAAGAGAAGGAGAAAAAAAGGAAAACACACACACACACACACAGTATAGGCTATAGACAGTGGAAGTGATATTGTTGGTGCTTTAAATCCTCTTTTCTATTCCAAAAAAGCAAATTATCCCCAGAATATCCTCATGTCCCATACAGAAAGTGTCTCCTTCAGGCAGAAATGTGTGCATGTCCCGTTACATGGTGAGCCAGCTCCTCCGACCGTTTTCCTGGTGTTTTCTCTCCTGGTAGTTCAGACCAGACTCTCCACCAATACTGTTGCAGTCTGTCTCGCGCAAGCTCCGCCCCCTCCCCCAGTCTTCGTGCATGGAGAGGTGTTGGTCAGACTGGTCCTGTCTCTAAGTGTAAAAGCATTACAAAAATGTCTGAAGACCACTGCGCCACTGTTTCTGATACATATCCCAGCGATGACGAGGCCACCTCTTAAGTTGTAAAACACTTGTGGAAGAAAAAAAAAAACCATAATGTTTTTTGGCTTGACATTTATGGTGCCCTCTGTTACCATAAAAGGAAAAAAAAATTCCAGCTCTCTTCATAATTTTTTTTTCTCAATGGGATATTGAATGAGAAGTGCAGTTTGTTTTGGGTTTCTGCAGAAGCTGTGCAGCATTATCAGAACTACATAATGGCTTTGAACTATCATGCAGGTCCAAAACACATCATTTCCTTTGATTACCCCTGCTGGAGTTGAATGAAGCCTCCTGTTTGATAGCTCCTGCATTAAAAGGAGGTTGTTATTGAGTACAATGCCTGCCAGCAGTTATTCACCTGAAAGGACACTGATGCAAGTCTGCCACCTTGTGTATAACTGAGGTAAGTGCATTTTAGACATAGACTAATGGACCAATATAGAGGTTATATTAACAAAACACAGACTAAAAGTAGTCTACCTGTAACAATTAGTCATTAAATTGATTATTATGATAAATGGTTCATCATTTTTAGTCACTTTTTAATAAGAATTATCTTATTCCAGCTCCTCAAATGTGAATATTTATATTTATATCTGGTTTATTTAGTCTTCCATGACAGTAAACTCAATATATTTGGGTTGTGGACTGTTGGTTGAGACATTTGAGGATGTCATCTTGAGCTCTTGGAAACAGTGATTGTGATTTTTTCCCAATTTTCAGACATTTTATAGACCATACAACTAACTGATCAGTCTAGAAAATAATCAAATCAATGATGACAATAATCGTTAATTAACTAAAAGGGTCTCTGAGTTAGGATAAACTGCTTAAAGTAAAGGGTATGTCCGTCTAGGAATCCTAAATCTTTGGCACTTAAATTGTGAATTGATATAAAGAGGAAACTTTTTAGCCAATAGGAGCTTTTATTATCACTTAGTAGGACTCCTAGTGGTAAGATGAGACACTCTGTAGATGCAGCCAAAGAAGTATATCAAGTACTTTTAATCAGCGCCAACTTCACCAACAACAGTATTAAAATAAGTCTTACTTGCACAAGCATTTGTAATAATAATCCAATAATATGATACATTTTAATATAAATTCTTGCAGGCGACATTTTTTTTATACTTTAAAGGGTTGTTTTATAATATTTTGAGAGTATTTAGGTCATAAAACAAAAGTCAGGTATCCATATGAAGATTGAAACAGGTTTCTTGCTGTAATTATTCCTCCTGTTCATACTGACCATTATAAAAGATCCATTAATGCACTAACAATGGAAGTGATGGATGACAATATCCACAGTCCTCCTTCTGTGGAAACTTGTATTTAAAGGTTCATTAATGTTACATGATGCTTTAGATAGATAGATAGATAGATAGATAGATAGATAGATAGATAGATAGATAGATAGATAGATAGATAGATAGATAGATAGATAGATAGATAGATAGATGGATAGATGGACGGACGGACGGACGGACGGACAGGTAGGTAGGTGGATGGATGGATGGATGGATGGATGGATGGATGGATGGATGGATGGATGGATAGATAGATAGATAGATAGATAGATAGATAGATAGATAGATAGACAGACAGACAGACAGACAGACAGACAGACAGACAGACAGATAGATAGATAGATAGATAGATGCTCCATCCAAAGATTAAAGAATCTACCTACGAGCAACTCTAACCCGTCAACTTTCTCATACTTGAAGGAAAGTGAGGTTATGTTGGGTAAGGCTCTCTTATTCATACGCCCTCTTTAGACTATAAATGTCATTTTCCTTTCATTACATTTTTCCAACTCCTGAAACCAAAAGCTTGGCATTTCAGGTGTGTGATTTAGTGCCTTTGCAGAAAAAACACATTTTATGTAACATAACTTCCACTGACAGTTAATTAAAGCCGTGAAAAAAGAGAAATGACTCAGTGCATTGTGTGTTCAAATCTGACTGTGCTTCAAAGTTAGTACAGTTACATAACTTTAGAGTCAAAGAGAACATCTTGTTTCTCATGTCATTCCAAAAAAAAAAAAAAATCAGGACTGCACTACTTGATAAGACACCTGCTGTAAGAATGATATAACCATCTGCATTTTAAGGAGGTTGATTAATTTATGGCAGCAGTTCTTCTTTCCAAAAAATACACAAATGAACATTTTGGAAATTAGACAATCCTCATCTAATACATGCACAATAAGCCAAGGAAGAAAAAAGAAAAGGATGACAGCTGTGTGAATTTATAGACATCTTCTTGATCTGGATGTGGGTGGATCGGAAAGCGCAGCAGTTGTTCTTCCAGTGGCAGCAGATCTAGTCTTTAAATGAGTCCCTGCCAGCCACAGGGGGGAGTGGGTGCCACATTTATTCACTGACATATTTACAGATTCATACCGTTGTAGAAAAAGGCCTTTCTTCGTTATGAACAAAAAAATAAAAAAGAGAAATAATAATCATCATAAAAAGTGAAGTCATTAATGTTTCAGGCAGGAAGAGCCGGGGGAGTGGACGTTTGTCTTCCTTCTTCATCATTTGTACCATAAGTAAGGATATTTGTTCCTACTTGACAAATGAGGGTTTTGCACCAGTTTATACTCAAACTTTTGCCAAAAATTAGGCTTAGAGAGTACAGCAGTTTGCATCACATAAAGAATTGAGACTGAACGTTGTAAATTATTCTATTTTATGTAAAGAATGTGACTGACTTTCATCTCTGCTCTTTTCTGATGGCTCGTTATGTGAAACAGTGAAACGGAGAAAATGTCACATTCAGTAGATGGTGTGAAGTCAGTGTTGAGACATCGTGAAAGAAATGATACACTGGTTACCTGTTTGTTCACACCTACACTGTCCTGCAACACAGCACAGAGCAGTTTATTACAAACGGATTAACCTATTATAGCATCTTCTGAAAGCCTGTTAATTATTGCAGATTCATAATAGTTGAGGATTAACATAATTATGAGTGATTCAGATGTTCTGGCTTATGTCCAAAATAGATAAAAGAAATGCTAATGACATTAAGAGGAGTTTTCTCAACCTAAATAACTTATAATTTGTCCACTTTTATGTAAAAAATAATAAAGAAATTCAATTGAATTAGTAAGAATTTCCTATTTTCCACCATGCATGACAGTATCAATTTAAAGAAAGAACAATTAAAAGGGTAAATTAATTAATTGGACTCAGAAAACGCTCAGGGTTTTTTGTTTTATTTCAGTTATATCAGCTTGACCACTATTTTTATTGTGTTTTGTGTATGATATTCTGTTCATTTTATTTTGCTTAAATGGTGAATATTGTATTATGTGAAGCACTTTGTGACCTCGATTTGAAAAGTTGCTATAGAAATAAAGTTTATTGTTATATTTCAAAAGTTTTAGGCTGCAGCTGTGGACAGAAGTACTGTGAAGGTCTGATGTATCTGATAAAATATGACAACGTGCACAAAATATGACTTAAATTCAGCATCCAACACTTAATTTTGCATTTAATATCATGGCTAGAAATGCAACTTACAATCAGTTTTTATTATCAATAAACTGTTTATTATTTTTCTTTGGTGTAGAACCTTCCTAAAAAATAGTTAAAAGGCCAAAGTTATGTCTTCAAATGTCTGACCAACAGTTTTAAACACAAAGATATTCAGTTTCCAGTCACATAAAGCAAAGAAAAGCAGATTTTATTTTCTTATATTTGGCACTATACCTTATTATTATTATTGAAATATTTAAATAAAATAAAATATATAAATAAAATATTATTATTATTAAAATATTTGCTGATTAATTTTCTGTTGATTCACTAAGTGACATCTTTAGGCTGATAAACGCTCCATAGCAACAAGAACAACTGGTACAGCGCAGTGAAACACACACACACACACACACACACACACACACACACACACACACATCCAATATCTGCACAACTTTAGTTACAGGTAACAGTCAGTATATCATAGGTAGAGTTTCCATGCTCCAAAGCTTCAGCTCACTTATTGATTTTAATATAATATAATGCTCTATTCTCTCTTTACAAGTTCAGTGTGACTGAAGCTCTGCATAGTTCTGTCTTTTGCCAAACAACATCTGGGAAAATGAAAAACTTTTGTTGCATAATGTATGACTTTTTATGCTCCATCTGCTTTGTAGCTTTCGGTGACATCAGTGAACAAAGCTCTCACTCAACAGAATTTGTGTTCCCCAAAGCAGCCAACGACACACGGAGACGACGTTACAAACACAGCTACGGCTAAGACAACCATCTGGGGACAGTTCGACAATAGTTATGTAAAAGATGACATTTGTTTTGTTTCTCGCTCACTCGTTGAACAATCACATGGAATCGCTGTGCTGATAGCTGTGATTTCGAAAGGAATTTGAATAAATGAATAAAGAATATAAAAGAAATTGAATGTTTTTATTTCTCTGAGACAGAATATTCCAATCATCCGCACAACTTGTGACACTTGTGATGCATTTTATAAGTGTTGATTGGTTTTAGTCTCAGGTGAATTAATTATTTGAAACACTTGGGGAAAAAAAGTGGCAAAAAGCTCAATTTAACAGCATGCAATACCAGTAACATCTGTGATATAACGATACAGCATACTAGAAATAAATGTACCTTGAATTATGTATTCAGCTTGCTGTTCTGACAAAGACACGTGTGTTTTGAAAGGAGGATATAATATTAACACTGCAAAATCATAAAATTTCTCCATATCAGCTTCTATTAAAATCAGGTGTTCCCATAGTTACCACAGTTATACTCCCACCTCTTCGTGTCAGCCTGATGAAAAAACTCAACCATCGTCCACCAAACGTGACCTTTTATACTCATTAATAGGTGACACTTTTTAAAAGCACAAACAAAAAGGTTAAATTGAAGCCATGTTGTATGGTTTTTTTTAGGCTGTATTGTCAGCAGATAATGGTGATGTTACTGTAAAAGCAGAGCAGAACAACCGTATCATTATTGTACTTCTATGACAAACTACACACCTTCAAACAGTGTTGACATGGATGTAAAAATGTGCTGTTTAACTTTAATTAAATTGGAGAAAAAGTGTGATTTTTCTGAGGAGATAAATAGGCTATATTTTCTTTTAATGAGCATCTCTGATTACTGAGATCAGAATATATACCATCATAGATTTAATAGGCTGAATACATGGTGCAAATGTCTATAATATATGATAACAGCAACAGCCATCTTCATTTTTCTCACATGAGTAAATTTTGCTCATTTAGAGTTTGAATGATAACTGCTTATGCTGCTTGTAATCTGTGCAAATTCCTCCAGGATGTTACTACCAAACACAACGCAAGAGGGTAAGGGTAACAGCAGCGATCCAATTTGAGCACCATTACCCCATCATTATAACAATCTCTTACTTTTTTTCTTTAGTTGGAAGGGAAATAGGAAAAGTGACTCAGCAGCACTTCAGTGGGAGTTTTGATGACAGAAAGACTGACAGAAATCCAAGTAGAGGAAAATTGCTGCGGTATAACACATGCTTAAATTTAGACACTTTGAGCACATAAAGGCATTCACACACACACACACACACACACACACACACACACACACACACACACACACACACACACACACACACACACACACACACACACACACACACACACACACACACACACAGAGAGATAGAGTCTATGTGAAAGCAACCAGAGCGCTCCAGCTACTGAACTTTTGTTGAAACCACAACAATATTCTTCATGAAATTACTTGGCATATAGCAGCATGCTCTCTGTTGACAGCTATTGTGTCGACGTGCCACTATCACACGTATACATGCAGGCTCAGATGTTGGCAGATGTGATGTTGTGATCTGTTGCAGGGCACGAGGTCATAGGTCACTGTAGTGGATTTGCATGAGCTTAGCCACGTTGTTTGTCCTCTATCATCATTCAGAATACATTTATTCTTATAGTTGGCTTTCAGTGGTGATGATCACACGTGAACACCACCTGTCATATGTTATTAATATTCAACACTATCAATTATATTAAAGTGGATATCATTATAAAAATGAATTGTTCAATGTTACAGCCAGTTCAAGTGTGCATTTGTAGGCTACTACTGCTTGCAGTAGCATGAGCAGCGTACTTCAACCATGTAGCCATTTACTTTGATCTAATTCAAACATTTCTCTATGTAATAGTTAAATCATTAACTTTCACTTATCCATTACAATACATCCATTACTTTTAGCTAACTATTAAGCAACTGTTTAACCATTACTTTTAGCTATTTCAACTGTTTATCTAGTTTTAACTATTTCAACGACTTCTAGCCAACTAATTCAACTGTTTATCCATTACTTTTAGCTAGTTATTTCAACTAATCCATTACTTTTAGCTAGTTATTTCAACAGTTTATCAATTGGGCTACTTTTTGCTATTTCAACTGTTTATCTATTACTTTAAGCTAGTTGTTACTTTTAGCTAGTTATTTCAACTGTTACTTTTAGCTATTTCAACTGTTTATCCATTACTTTAAGCTAGTTGTTACTTTTAGCTAACCATTTCAACTGTTACTTTTTGCTATTTCAACTGTTTATCTATTACTTTAAGCTAGTTGTTACTTTTAGCTAACCATTTCAACTGTTACTTTTAGCTAATTCAATTGTTTATCCATTACTTTTAGCTAGTTATTTCAACAGTTTATCCATTGAGCTACTTTTTGCTATTTCAACTGTTTATCTATTACTTTAAGCTAGTTGTTACTTTTAGCTAGTTATTTCAACTGTTACTTTTAGCTAATTCAATTGTTTATCCATTAGGCTACTTTTAGCTATTTCAACTGTTTATCCATTACTTTTAGCTAACCATTTCAACTGTTACTTTTAGCTAATTCAATTGTTTATCCATTACTTTTAGCTAGTTATTTCAACAGTTTATCCATTAGGCTACTTTTTGCTATTTCAACTGTTTATCTATTACTTTAAGCTAGTTGTTACTTTTAGCTAGTTATTTCAACTGTTACTTTTAGCTAATTCAATTGTTTATCCATTACTTTAGCTAACTATTTCAACTGTTTATCCATTAGGCTACTTTTAGCTATTTCAACTGTTTATCCATTACTTTTAGCTAACCATTTCAACTGTTACTTTAGCTAACTATTTCAACTGTTTACCCATTAGGCTACTTTTAGCTATTTCAACTGTTTATCCATTACTTTTAGCTAGTTGTTACTTTTAGCTAGTTATTTCAACTGTTACTTTTAGCTAACCATTTCAACTGTTACTTTTAGCTAACTATTTCAACTGTGTATCCATTACTTTTAGTTAGTTATTTCAACTGTTTATCCATTACTTTTAGCTAACCATTTCAACTGTTACTTTTAGCTAACTATTTAAACTGTTTATATCCATCACTTTAGCTAACCATTTCAACTGTTACTTTTAGCTAGTAATTTCAACTGTTTATCAATTACTTTAAGCTAGTTATTCCAACTGTTTATATCCATTACTTTTAGCTAATTCAACTTTGTATCCATTACTTTTAGCTAACCAATTCAACTGTTACTTTTAGCTAGTTATTTCAACTGTTTATCCATTACTTTTAGCTAACTATTTCAACTGTTATCCATTACTTTTAGCTAATTCAACTTTTTATCCATTACTTTTAGCTAACCATTTCAACTGTTACTTTTAGCTATTTCAACTGTTCATCCATTAGTTTTAGCTAACCATTTCAACTGTTACTTTTAGCTAATTCAACCGTTTAGCCATAACATAACTATTTCAACTGTTTGTCCATTAAGTTTACCTGACTATTTCAACTACTTTACTAATTACTTTTAGCTATTTCAGCTGTTTACACATGATGTAACTATTTCAACTTTTTAGCCATTAGGCTACTTTTAGCTTTCTGTATTTTAACACGTTTTTTTCATTTATTTCAAGCTTTTAGCTATTTACCATGCATTCATTTATTTTTGTTGTATCATTTCAACTACATAGGCTAAGTATGATTTTAAACATACATTACTTAGCTGTCAATCATACATTACATTAACACATTTCTGCTTCATCACTAAGCTAGTTAGTAATGCACTTTCTATCACAACACGGTGTTCAGGTGCTACAGGCGGCTCAACTGGGCATATTTCTTTTTTTATTCAGATTGTAGTTGCTGTTTTTTTATTAGTTGAGCTCTACAATCTTTCCATGTACCTCCGAACAGGTGCTAGTATAGTCCCCCCTAATTTGGAAGCAACTATCTGCATGATTTGACATGATTTTCCTCCATTTGTTCCATTTCTATTTGTAGACACGACATATCTTATTTACAAAAGAGATTATAGCCTACATGAGATGTTTGTGAGAACACACTAACATGCAGATATCGTGTGTGTGTGTGTGTGTGTGTGTGTGTGTGTGTGTGTGTGTGTGTGTGTGTGTGTGTGTGTGTGTGTGTGTGTGTTTCACTGCGGCTGTACCAGTTGTTCTTGTTGCTATGGAGCGTTTATCAGCCTTTTGTTTGTATGAGATAAGGAGAAAGGACACTGTTGGATTCTTTCCACTCTTCGATGTAGTTGTGGTGGCCAAAGCGTAAACATCATCGTTGGCCATATTTAGCTTATCAGCTGCTGTTGGTCTGTTGGCTGGTACAGACATGAGACTGACTGTAAAATGACCCCCCCCCCCCTCCCATCTGTGACACCTGCCACCTGCAGGATCTCTCATTCATCGACAAAAACAGATGCATCTAGAAAGAGCATGTACCAGATTAAATGTAGCACCAGCATGTTCAGGCAAACATTGACAGTATTACATTAAAATTGTTAAATTTCGATTTAAATAAGAAAATAGGAATTGTGTTTATCAAAGGTAAAAGGGATCTTAAGTATTCCAGGTCACGGCACACAATAATGGTGGAAGAAGTATTTAGAAAACTTTAAAAAGTAAAACCACAAAGAACAAAAAAGCCCACTAAATTATATGTAAATTTAACTAGAAGAACATAAGTAGTATTAGCAAGAGGTGCTTAAATACACAACTAAAATGCCACTTTTCAGACGTGTTATGTATTTTTGGTATTTGTATTAGCCGTATTTTAATGTCGATGGTTTTTAAAAATATGAATATTTTATTCTGAGAATGTTTCAATGAACAATCTTTAAAGCAAAGCAATAAGTTATATTACACCAGACATACACACAAACTCACAAAAGGTGAGCACACACAGAAAGTATTTGACATTTTGTTTGCAAAAGCCAGGTTGAGTTGTTTTTCCGGAGCATTTTCTTAGAGGAATTTGCTCTCTGAAAACCTGTTTGTTTATGTGTTTTATCAGGACCATTTCAGCAGTCCATGTTTGGAGACACGGGGGCGAGGAGGACTTTTCCGCTCCATTACAGTTATTACTTTGGGTGTGATCGACTCAAGCGTCAGAGATTTGTTGCACCCTGCTGTGTACATAGATTCTGCCAGTTCAGCTTCAGGCTTTGCAAAACACTTGAGAGCACCAACTACAAATACTAGTACTTCTTTAATGTGCAATAGACCAAAACATATGTAAGGAGTGCAGATTGGTATACAGTATCTTGTGTAATCGAGGTCTAAACTGGTGTAATTGGTGCACAACATTGAACTGAATTAACAGTTAATTCAAATGTAAACTTTCAATCCCAGATTCAATTTATGAATACAAATCTATGCTGTCTCTTTCTTTCCATACATCATATATGGAAATGATGTGGCACATGAAGCCAACTGAAGCCAGCTATTATTAGACCTCTATTTAGACTCTTTGGCTGCATGACTCTCACGTGCCAGACCTCCAACGAGCTCAAGTTGACGTCTGTTTCCCCTCCGCCTTACTGGGCTTTCGGCCAAAATAAGGCAAGCTTTAGAAGAGAGTGCCATCCATTTTTACAATCCTAAATATTTTTCGCCTTGTCTTGCTTAACTTTGCACCCACAGGCGGAGGAACACCCAGTGAAGTGGAAACATTTGCAGACATAAATCTCACTGTGTTGTCATGTATGCAGCAAAGAATTTCTTGTGCCTTGAAGGTCTTGTGCTGAGCGGCTGCAGGGTAGAGTTGCTTAACTTAATCTCGTCACAAGCTTCAGAATAGATCTGGTAACACTGACGCAAAAACTCTCCAAACTTTGTTTACTACTCTCATCACTACCCCCCCATCCCCCACCCCTTTTTGTCCCACTCATTTCCTCTCCAAATTTAAGAGAAAAACACCACAGGCAGATACTATCAATCACCTAATCACACACACACACACACACACACACACACACACACACACACACACACACACACACACACACACACACACACACACACACACACACACACACACACACACACACACACACACACACACACACACACACACACACACACAGTTCACAGGATAAAACAATACAAAAGAAGCATTTTGTACTGAATTTGTTCTAATGTATTTATTTATATTGTATTTACAGTATTTACAATCATTTCAGTCACAAAAACCAGAGCTATATAAAAATAACCTTTCACATACTGAATGATTAAGCTTATTTAATACAAAAGAAAAACCTCCTTTTTTAACATATATGGACCCAATGAACACTTTTTCCTCTTATGGCACACTATATTAAATAATCTGAGACTGACCTTGCCTTATTGGATCACACAAACTGGCAGAGAACTCAAACATGACATGCACTGTCTTCTCATGTCTTCTCCATTGAACTTAACTAAAAGGCGTTTAAGCCTCATAACAAGCCAGGCAAATGCTTTCCCCGGCTGTGGCACATCAGAGGGAACTGGGGTCTTGTGATACTGCAGTTTCAAGACTCTTTATCTGTATAATTAATGCAAATTAATGCACAGAAAAGAGCGGATTACATTCAGCCTGGTCCAGAAAAACTGATATTAAGATAACACTGTATCTTATCAGTCTGTGTGAATACTGTGGAAACATTTTTTGGGGGGGCTGAAATATCAAAATGCATGAACAAATATCCATGCAGACAAAACCACTCAACTTCAAAGATCTATATTTGTTCAAATCTACAGATCCAACAGTCTATAAAATCTACCAAGGAGCACAAATGGTATTAATTTAAGTAGCTTTCAAGTATTTTAATCAAATGATCCTTTGGGTAATCTTGCTACTGTAAGGCCTGGGTGATGTTTCCAACAGGAGATAGGATGTGGTTCACTTTTAAACTGTTCAACAACAGGTCCTCCCCCTGTTCACCTGAATACCTCCACATGTCCCTCTTCAAACATCTGCTACAACCGTATAGCACATGTAATGTTTTAAAGTGGTATAATAAACAGTCCTCTGCTTCTCTCCATCTGTCACCTCATATTCCCACCCTTTTTTTTAATTTTTTTAACACCCATAGCATGCTGGGTGCTGCCTCTATGTCTCCCTATCTGCACATGACTCTGAGCTGCTTATCCAAACACACACAGTCCCAGTCGAAGTGAAGTGTATTTCAGCCACCTGTCCAAAGGTCTCTAGAGGTGATTACGAGGTGTATTCTCTGTTAGTAGCTGTCTCCCATTTGTATATTTTTCTTATATAGAACCCAAAAAACACGACAGGGAATGAAAACAACATGCTACCGCTAAAACTGAAATGTAAGAGGACACTTTGTCAGTGGTAAGAGCTTCCGTGCCCATCTGCCTTAGTAGATGATGACATGGGAATACAAAGATATTCTGGAGGCTTCATGGTTTGTAGGCTTGAAGCACCAGGCCTGGAGGATGTTCTCATTTGGCAACCTTATAGTTGCGCAGATCAAGGGGCTCTTTGCTGGGTATACACCAGTCGTCAGCCTCTTGGCTCACTTTGTAGTTCCTCAGAGCAGTTTTGTTGTACACCGGCAGCCTCTCGATGGAGTCTGTGGACAACGCCTGGAGGGACAAAAAGACATAATTACAAATAGCCTGTCGTACCAGCGCAGGCTCCACAGGTTTGCACAGTTCAGTAACAAAAGCATGACATAAACTACTTTCTCTTTCTCTCCGTTATGTGACGCAGAATTTCTAACTCACGTCGTCTTGTTACATGCATCATTGTCATGTTTGGCTCACCTTCAAGTAGATTACAGCATCTGTGCCGTAGCCCTCCATGGAGTAGAGCTGCAGGTCTCCCTGGAAGTACTTGGCGTAGAGTCGGGAGATGGGCAGACCGTAGCCAAAGCCAGCCTGCACGGACAAGAGGAGATGAAGGGTTTTAAGAAGGCTTTGTTCTCTGTCACACTGTTAGCAGCAGCGCTCTTCTGCGATACAAACAGGTCTTTTGTCAGGTTTGCTTTGTGTATTGTAGGTCAGAAAAAGGATGCCAGGATTAAAATCTTTAAATAGCAAGTAGCTCCATCTAAATAAAAGTCTTAATGAGCATGTATGCTGTTGCTTGTGGGCTGTGCAGAACTGCAACCAGAAGACATATGGTGCAATTAGCTTTCTTTTTGTCTGCTAGAGTAACAATTTGTTTTCAATATATGTAGGAATGCAATGATGTTAACAGATGACACCCCCGCATCTCTACTTACCAGCGGAGGTCGTGAGTGCTCTCCGATCTGTGGAGTAGGAGCAGTGGAGTACATGTAGCTGTAAAGGTTCTCAATGCGGCGAAATGGGACACCGCCACCCTTGTCGCTCACCTACAGTCACAAGGGGGCAGAAATAGAGTGGTACAGTCAGCAGAGACACACAGAGAGAGAGAGAGGGGTGATGTGAGGTCCTCCAACAGTGCTGAGCCATTAAAATGTGGAGAGGATGTCTAGCTGTCGTGAATACTTTGGCTCAAACTAACAGGGCTTCTCTTTGTTTACTTCATGCATAATCAGGGTAAAGGTGAAGAGGGCTTGTCTGAGTATGGTGCTGGTAGAGGAAGTGAACAAGAGAAAACATCACAGGGAAAATGACTACAACCCTATTTTTGTCACTTTAACTCTTTAAAAAATGAAATTGGGGCTTTGAGTGGTGAAAGTGACACAAAAACAGTAAAGTTCAGGGCTGTAAAAACCAAAACTATTAGCTGAAAGACTCTTAAATGCTCTGTTGGTTTCACAACAGACTAATGGGTCAGTGACATATAAGGGTTGGCAAGATGAGTCATTTAAAAATATCTTTAAAAGCAGCATCAGGTTTGTTAAAATGTACATTTAGTATTTTGTTGGTTTTATATCATTTGAAATGACATTTGCACCATTTTTTACCAAAAGTAAGACTGAATGCTCCTGAAAATGTCAAATGGTGTAACCATAAAACAATGATAAATATTAAATATTGTATCCACCTACAGTGTATTTAAGTGGACTTATAATAATAATGACTTCATTTAAAACATGTAAATGTTTCCTGATCTCCATGGTTACCAGAGTAAATGTAATATTTAGAACAATTGTATTCCATTACCTTTATTTAATACAAAAGTTATAATGTAAGATCATGCCAAACTAGTTGATATGGTGTTTTATTGACAATTTACTGTTTTTAAGCAAGTTGAATTATTTGGTACAAAGTTTTTATGGTTACACCACTTAGACATTTTTACCATAATCCTCTAATATATTCTCTCTAAATGGATTAAAAGCAGAAATTTGATGCTGGGTCCACAAAAAAAGAATGTGTTCAAGTTATTCATACGTTTATTTTCACATTTTAACCCTTTAAATTTGACTAAACCACATGGACACAAAAAAGTAATTGACCTTGATACTAATTTGATCGACTGTCAGTTCAGATTTTGTTCAAATCTTAAATCTCACCGCACTGACCCAGACTAATACATGTTTTTCTTCATCTTGTGGTGTGTCACTTGTAGTCAGGTGTGCAAGTGACAACAAGAATCCTCGGCGATGTCTTGGCAACGCATGAGTGAGGTTTAACGGCTCAAGTCACACACCCACATCTAGTTTATCTTATCAGAGCTTAGTAGCTTTTGTTTGCCAGAAGGCTCTGTGCTTGATTGAGGGTGAAGCTGTTACATAACCAGGTTTACAGAACCATTTGGGTGGTGACAGCAGGATAAAACATTTAAAAAAGAGAATATAAAAGCAAAGGCGTGGAACATTTTGTGTGCAACACTAAAATCTTGTGCAACTATATGATTGACATGACATTAGCTTGTTCACACAGAGTTCGCAAACATTTAAAATACAGGCCCACAATCCCATTCACTCCTACAGGCCCTTTTTCAAAGCTCTTATCCACTTGCACTTACTTCGGAGTATGTGAACATTAAATGAGGAGGAAATGCCTGGGGGGGGGGGGGGGGGGCAACCTGCACAGACTCAAACAAGGACCCTGCAGCGTGTACCGAAATAACTGCTAACAGCTGTAATTTACAACCCACCTTTATTGACATGTCCTCTCCTCCAAGAGACACCATGACTTCAATGGGTGGGAGATTGTTGCTGCTCTCATGGGTCTCAATAGTAGCCCTCATAGCGTTCTGTAAAGAGGATATACCACAGTCTTTTTAAAGCTTTTTCAATTTTATTTGAGTATAATATTGTTCATCTGTGTATAATTCATAATTAAAGGGTATATCCGTACCTTAAAGAGCTCAAACAGCATGTGATAAAGGTGAGAGGGCACGTACACAATGCTTATGGGATTGTTCGTCTTCTTGTCTGCACAGAGACAAACAAAGTGTGAGTGTTTCTTAATTCCGTCCACTTCATTTATAATTCATTATCCTCGCCACAAGTTTCTCTGTTCTGCACTCGTTTCACGATTCGGCAGAATGGAAACAGCCTTATGTGTCAATATTGTCCGATGCAGTCAGCCGGGTCCACTTAACCATTACTGCAGCTCCAGTGCTATAATTAGAGGCCCCCTCAGGTCCATCTGGCTGAATGTTCATTTACACACAAGTCCTCATACTGTATATATACACACACAGATGGATTGGATCTATTATTTTTAATTCACGGTTCTTTAACGGTCTCCGAGGACTCTTTGGCTCTTTGGCATGTTGGCATTAAAAATGAGTTGTGTTTGTATTTAAACTGTCAGATTAAATCAATGTTACGCTTACTCTGTCTCTCCTGGAGAATCAGATCAGGGGAGCAGAGATAGTACTGGTCACACAGCATCTTGGCACTGTGGAAGGCATCTAAACAGAAGGACAAAAGTAACATTAATATTGATAATAGTGCAACAAGAATAGAGCTGCTTTTGTGTGCACATGATAATCTTCTGCATGAAAAAGTCTTGAGCCAAGAACTTGTACCGTATCCGATATAAAGTGTCAAGTTAATGCAACACAAAGAGGTAAGAAAGTTGCAGAGAAAGAACAAATTCTCCATCAAACACACAACAGTTATATATTTACCCTGAACTACGTCTCCGACTTGACAATGAGGGTCGATGCTTCCGATGGGGTTGGGGTGGATCGTGTTGGGGGCGCCGTCAAAAATCAGAGCTGCAAAGAGATGAAAACATCAAACTAAGATGAACAGAAAGCAGTGTGTCATCTGTAATAAACTGACAATAAGTTAGGTAATGATGAAGGCTGGACATCACTTCAAAATAAGAGCCAATATGATACAAGGTTTTAGTATGAACACAACAATATATTAGTTTCAAAATCTCTCATCTCTTGAGAATTATTAAAAAATCTGTATTAAAAAATAAGCAAAACCTCCAAAATGCATCAGTGTATAACTTTGTTTTAACATTAAGCCAAAAATAACAAAATTAAGAATTTGACAAAACATTCAATGCCAACTTTTGGTGCTTTTTTGAGGCAAATTTCAGCAGATACCAAGAAAGTATTTTAAATTTCTAATCTCCTTTATGTTCATGAAAGCATAAAACTTTCCCCGCATGCATCTGTACATTTACAACATTACGTTATCACACCAGAGATATGCATCAACAATCTCTGTAACGCATGACTGATTGTATTTTATCGCGCTTTCGATAACAAACACGACTCTGAATAAACACGATATCACTTGAAAAGTCTTTGAGTCTGTTCAGGAATACATTTAGAATAATAAGTCTTTTATAAGTTAAAAGACAAAAAAAGGAACAATCTCTGTGTTGTTGTGAGTCTAATGTAACAGCAGCAACATCCCACATAGAGAAATCTGTAATGTATGTGACTATAAAGTTTGCTTTGTAGGATTATTCCAGGAAATAACAGCGTGTGTGCATTTTATTGGGCTTAAAATATTATTTTCAGACACATTGCAGCAGGAATAAAAACTCTGAACAAGCTAAATTATTATATATGTTTAATCTAGCTCCTGAAAGTAGTGAAAAGTAGAGTTTCTCACTCAAAAAATGTGCAAAACTACCAACAACAAATAGATTTATGTGTACAAGTAGGTAAAGTATTCATCTTACAGGCTGGTTTTTCCACACAATAAATAATAAACATCAGCTATAGACAACCATAGTTAATTAATTAGAAACAGAACTCTCTCTTATTCTGAAGGCTACTCACTGTGCTGGTTGATGAGCATGCGGATAGAGATGCGGCTCATGTAAAACCGGTCCAGAAAGTACTCGATGTTGTGGTTGGTCACCAGATCCTTGGGAAAAGCTTCTTTATATTCTATGATACCCTGAGCCATGGTGGGCACGACGTCGTTATGTCTGTTTCTGATGGTTACCAAGGCGTCAACAAACCTGAGGAGGGAGGATGTAAAGGAGGAAGTTATATCACACTTAAAAACAACAGGACAATATAGAAGATAAGGACATGAAATCAGCAGTTACTCCTTTCTTTTCCTGCATAAACAAACACTCCTCCTGTTGCATCTCTCCAGAACATGACAACTGACCACTAGACAGAAAGTTTTGAGTGAATTTGAGATTATCCAGGAAAAAAATGAGCAACTTACTCTCCCAGGACCATGTGGTCATCAGGATTCTTGTCTAGGAATTCAAGAATTTCCATTAAACTCTGGATATACCTGAAAGAATCAAATAAAAACACATAAAAAAACACATGTTATTAAATATCAAGACAGCAGATGAGTGAAAAACCTTAAAGGAATCTCATAAGTGAAAGTTCTTGGATTAATAAAAGGCTGTTTTAAGTCTTGGCAGGTATATTTTCCTCATAACACATTCCTCACAAAGGATAGACAAGCAGAAACAAAGTCACGTGATCATGCGAGGTGAAACTAGGGCAAGGTTCAAAGCTGAGAGCCTCCCCCTCCCCCCCTCCCTCCCTCTGCTCAGAGCTCGCTGGAAGGACTACAACTTGGTCAAAGGGTGCTTTTGTAATTCTAAGCATGACGTCGTGAAATAAAACGGTCTGGCAGAACAGCAATAAACAAGTCAACAGCTGTGACTGTGAACTCGTTAGTGGTCAGAGGATGGGAGCTGGCATCAAACTGGGGTTTTTTTTATGAATGGGACACATCTGAAATGCTTTGTCATTTAGTTTCAGGATACTGTTTCCATTGCATCCTCAATGAGTCTTGAGTAAACAAATGATATCATTGCACTTACCAGCCTTGCACCATTCTCACAGACGGCGTCGTGACCAGTCTGTCGGGCAGGAGGTTGATTTCTTTCATAATGTTTGAAAGTCTTACAGGAAGCTCCTGCCTCAAAAAGACAAAAGATGTCTTCTCGCAGGCATTGATGGAACCTGAATCAACACAGAAAATAATAATAAGAGTTATAAATTGATTCATTGATTACCAAATCTGCAGAAAATTAACAGATCAATCTTTTTTTTTAGGCAAAATGCCAAAGAAGGTTTTCCAGTCTCTAAAATGTAAGAATTTTGATTTTCTTGCCTTGTTTTGATTTGACAAAAAGTTCATTAAAAGAATCAGGGAAAGTAATCAATAATACCAATAATCATTAGTTGCAGTCCTACAATAGTGATAAACCTCAAGGACTGAGTTTTAAACTTTTAATTGTTCAAATTTAGACATTTTTAAGACATAAACTTGAACTCTTGGGAAACTTTGATGGACATTTGTCAATATTTTGTGACATTTTTGACAACAATTTCCACAAATAACAGAAAGAATAATCCACAGATGATAAAACTAACATTTTTTGCAGCTGAAATGATGATAACATGTATCATTTTTATACTATAAACTGAATATTTGCCATTTTTTTTGCCTTTTTTCTCTCAACATTCTTAATGCTTAATATTAAAAACCTTGCAAACAGACATGAGTGTTGCTGCATTTCTCTGCAAAATGTGCATCATATATATATATAATGTGCATGCTGTTTATATTACATAATTAGTAATGAGAGGCAGGAGCAAAGGTATACACAACATTTCTCCTTCATGTTGTGCAGCCTACAGATCTGACGCAATAGCTATGCACTATGAGCTCTATGCTACAGTAGCATAACATCTACACAGCAGGTGTTTTAACCCTATAAAGGTTCATTTATACACATATTCATTACCACAGGATGCTTTATCATTGCATAGTCGTTCATATATCTTCACACTGTGTATTTCCACGTAAGCTACAGCTCGTTAAATCACAAAATGATCATTTTTCATGCAGATCAATACATACCGAAATCGAGAAATTGCTTCATGGAGAGAGGCGAAGGAGAAAATTTAGAAAAATGCTCGATATGTTTGGGCACACTAGCCAAGGCGGCATTCTTCATAATGAATCTAACGAACTTCATTATTGCTGAGGAGGGTCTCTGCTTCTGTGTGTCCTAAACCTCCGACTGACCAAACCTGCGAGCAAGCACATAAACACAAGGGAGGCCTGGCTGGGAAAATAGTTCGCATCAGCCAATAGGAGGACAGGGATTTTTATTTACGTTCCAGACGGGCCAATGGGAGTCGCCGGGGGGAGGGACTAGTGTAATGCATTAGCTGCTGCCTGTCTAGAATATCCTTCACTGAAGGGCTTGTTTTTTTCTTTTCCAACTGTCATTATGTAAAGAGGTGATTAAACAAACATCCATCTAAATGTATAAACATGCCAATCAGAGGTGCTAAAGACTGTTTTCACTGTAAATTACCAGAAATATATCAGGAGGTGCAGCCAGGAGCATATTATACAGTCTGATGTCTGGAGACTGTGCAGCCATATACATATATATGGGCAGTGGTGGAAGAAGTACTCAGATACTTTACACAAGTAAAGTACCAATATAGCAATTTAAAGTCCTGCATGAAAAATCCTAATCAAGCAAAACTGCACAAGTATTTAGCAGTAAAGTAGTATGAGATTGATGTAATTAAAGTATTGCGGTAAAAGTACTGCAGTATTATGAGCGATGTAGTATGCAGTATTACAGTAAAAGTACTGCAGTATTATGAGTGATGTAGTATGCAGTATTACAGTAAAAGTACTGCAGTATTATGAGCGATGTAGTATGCAGTATTACAGTAAAAGTACTGCAGTATTATGAGTGATGTAGTATGCAGTATTACAGTAAAAGTACTGCAGTATTATGAGTGATGTAGTGTGCAGTATTACAGTAAAAGTACTACAGTATTATGAGTGATGTAGTATGTAGTATTACAGTAAAAGTACTGCAGTATTATGAGTGATGTAGTATGCAGTATTACAGTAAAAGTACTGCAGTATTATGAGTGATGTAGTATGCAGTATTACAGTAAAAGTACTGCAGTACTATGAGTGATGTAGTATGCAGTATTACAGTAAAAGTACTGCAGTATTATGAGTGATGTAGTATGCAGTATTACAGTAAAAGTACTGCAGTATTATGAGTGATGTAGTATGCAGTATTACAGTAAAAGTACTGCAGTATTATGAATGATGTAGTATGCAGTATTACAGTAAAAGTAGTGGTTTGGTCCCTCTGATTTATATATTATTATATATGACATCATTAGATGATATGCATAATGCATAATCCCTATTTGGTGGAGCTGTTAACAACTCAAAGACATCTGAAATATGAGCCCGACTGCACACTACTTTTTGTAAGAAGTCAAAAGACAAAAAGGTTGGAAACCAATGATTTCATCTTTAACAATGTGTTGTATTTTAAAAGCTTGTTATATTATCTATTGTGTCAAATCTTCATCTGAAAAGTAACTAAAGCTGTCACAAAGTATAAAGTAGCATCACATGGAAATACTCAAGTACAGTACAAATACCTCAAAACTGTACTGAAGTACAATACTTTCCTACAGTACTTAAGTGAATGTACTTAGTTACTTTTTTTTTACTGTCACCACTGGATGTGGGTTCAACTGGGTTATCTCTTTTGGTCTTTAAATTTGTCATTTAAATGAGAATGCATTTTAGGAAATGAAAACATCTAGAAGATGATTAATCTTGCGTCGGAAACATTACACCATTCATTTATCACCTAAATGAGCTGCGGCTCAGTAAGAAGATTAAATTTGTATGAAAACAAGCAGGAGAGACGACCTCCTCGTTGGAAGATGTTCCTGTCAGAGAAAGTATGAAACTTAAATATGGAATATAAAAAGTGTGTTTACTATTCAGCTCCATGCCCGGATCTAATCTAAAATAACAACTGCTCCCATTCTGCTGATTATCATTAAACATTTGTGACCTTTTTGCACCACAATGATTCATTTTCAGCATCACTGATGTTTGTATTTGCAAGTCAGCATGTTGATTAAATTACAAAAACATCATCACCATCTCTCACAGCCTTTTATATGTCTCGTATTTTAACCCTTTCATCCAAAGGCATCAACATGGGTGTTGGTGTAAATGTCAAAAAACGTCACCTCGTAGGCATTTTTTATAGTGTAAAGTGGACGAGCTTTTTCTAAAACAGTCCTCAGAGTGGATGAATGTGTAAACACCTACCTTGAGTTTTTCTGTGTGAAGGTAAAACAGAGGTGTTGAAATACAATGACAAGTATTTAACCCTCCTGTTGTCCTCGGAGTCAAGGAAGGAAGGGAGGAAGAAGGAAGGAAAGGAGGAAGGAAAGGAGGGAGAAGGGAGGAAGGAGGGAAGGAAGGAAGGTAGAAAAGGAGGGGAGGAAGGAAAAAAGGACAGAGGAAAGAAGGGAGGAAGGAAGGAAGGAAGGAAGGAAGGAAGGAAGGAAGGAAGGAAGGAAGGAAGGAAGGAAGGAAAGAAGGAAGGAAGGAAAGAAAGAAAGAAGGAAGGAAGGGAAGGAAGGGAGGATGGAAGGAGGGAAGGGAGGAAGAAGGAAGGAAAGAAGTAAGGAAGGGAGGAAGAAGGAAGGAAATGAGGGAGGAAATAAGGAAAGGAAGGGAGGAAGGAAGGAAGGAAAGAAAGAAGGAAGGAAGGAAGGAAAGGAGGAAGGAAGGTAGGAGGAAAGGAGGGAAGGGAGTAAGAAGGAAGGAAAGGAGGAAGGAAGGGAGGAAGAAGGAAGGACATGAGGGAGGAAATAAGGAAAGGAAGGGAGGAAGGAAGATGGAAGGAGAGGAGGGATGGAGGAAGTAAGGAGGGAAGGAAGGAGGGAAGGAAGGATGGGAGGGAGGAAGGAAGGATGGAAGGGAGTAAGAAGGAAGGAAAGGAGGGAGGAAGGAATGAGGGAAGGAGAGGAGGGAGGGAGGGAGGAAGGAAGGAGGGAAGGAAGGAGGGAAGGAAGGATGGGATGAAGGGAGTAAGAAGGAAGGAAAGGAGGGAGGAAGGAATGAGGGAAGAAAGGAGGAAGGAAGGAAAGAAGGAACAGTCAAAACAGACGGGGTCGGAGGCTTTTTGGCAGTAAAATGATGCATTCCAGGTGTTGCCATTAAAAAGCATTTATGTTCATTTTATCTCGATGACTTTGCAATTATAACATTTTTCAGCATAGCAGGAGATAACAAGAGATATCTACTGTTATCTAATCACTGTACGCTTGCTCAGGTCTCTGACAAAAGAAACACAAAAAGTCAGTAAATGTGAACTAAATCATGAGTTCGGCAGCGTGGAAACAAGTTGATGATGAGAAGCAAACAGACACTTAGAAAAGAGGTTTAACCAGCTAAGACTCAACAGACTAATCAAACCATCACATCCGTTTCCAGATGTCAGTGGTGATATCAAAGATTAGTTGCCTCCCTTCCTTCTTTCCTCTGTCCTTCTTTCCTTCCTTCCTCCCTTCCTCTTTTCCTTTCTCCCTTTCTCCCTCCTTCCTTCTTTCCTCCCTCCTTCCTTCCTTCCTTTCCTTCCTCCCTTCTTCCTTCCTCCCTCCTTTCCTTCCTTAATCCCTCCCTCCTTTCCTTTCTTCTTCCTCCCTTCCACTTTTCCTTTCTCCCTCCCTCCCTCCTACTTTCCATCCTTCCTTATTTCCTCCGTCCTTCCTTCCTTTCCTTTCTCCCTTCCTTCTTTCCTTTCCTCCCTTCCTTCCTCCCTCCTTCCCTCCTTCCTTCCTTCCTTATTTCTTCCGTCCTTCCTTTCCTTCCTCCCTTCCTTCCCCCTCCCTCCTTTCCTTCCTTCTTCCTCCTTTCCTTCCTTCTTCCTCCCTTCCTCTCTTCCTTTCTCCCTCCCTCCCTCCTACCTTCCTTCCTTCTTATTTCCTACGTCCTTCCTTCCTTTCCTTCCTTCTTTCATTTCCTTTCCTCCCTCCTTTCCTCCCTCCCTTCCTTCCACTCTTGATGACTTTGCAATTATAAAATTATATTTTTTCAGCATAGCAGGAGATAACAAGTGATATCTACTGTTTCTGACAAAAGAACCATCAAAAGTGAGTAAATGTGAACTAAATCATGAGTTCGGCAGCGTGGAACCATCACATCCGTTACCAGATGTCGGTGGTGATATCAAAGATTAGTTTTCAAGCAAAGCAGGACGAGGAAGAAGTTCAGCTTTTAGCCACGACTTCAGAGTGAATGGAAGTCTTTTCAGGAACCTGTTGTGGTCGTAGGTAAATAAGGTGTCCAGTGTAAACATCGTGTGTGACATAAGGTAAACCTCTCCATGCAGTTAGCTTTAGCATCATTAACTCAAGAGGCCAATCTGCTCCCACTCAACCAGAAGAAACTCTACAGGTCAAAAGGTGTCTGAGCTAATCAGGCCTCGGACAGATCTACTGTATTCATAGGGATGTTTAAAATTCAAATTCAACAGCTGATTGGCTTATTCAGGACTCATTTCCACTTAAGATGTTTTCATTAAAGCTTTAAAGCTGCTTTTAAACTAAGAGTTAGTTTATAAGTTTCTTAACCTTCGTGTCGTCCTCCCGGGTCAAACTGACCCCGTCTGTTTTGACTGTTCTTCTTTCCTCCCTTCCTTCTTTCCTCTGTCCTTCTTTCCTTCCTTCCTCCCTTCCTCTTTTCCTTTCTCCCTCTCTCCCTCCTTCCTTCTTTCCTCACTCCTCCCTTCCTTCCTTTCCTTCCTCCCTTCCTTCTTTCCTTCCTTCTTTCTCCCTTCCTCTTTTCCTTTCTCCCTCCCTCCCTCCTACCTTCCTTCCTTCCTTATTTCTTCCATCCTTCCTTCCTTTCCTTTCTCCCTTCCTTCTTTCCTGTCCTCCCTTCCTCCCTCCCTCCTTTCCTTCCTTCTTCCTCCTTTCCTCCCTCCTTCCTTCCTTCCTTATTTCCTCCGTCCTTCCTTCCTTTCCTTCCTCCCTTCCTTCTTTCCTTTCCTCCCTTCCTTCCTTCCTTCCCTCCTTCCTTCCTTCTTCCTCCCCTTCCTTCCTTAACTCGAGGACAAGAGCAGGGTTAAGAAGTCAGGTAGCAAATACCACCTGACTTCATCCACATCTTCTTCCTCCCCAAACATACATCTGGATACCTTTGGCTCCTTGTTTACTTCCCGTCCTGATGGGCACCAGTCCGCCCTCAGTGGATGATTCTCTGGCGCCGTGCCACCCGTGGTTTTGAATAGAAATGCCTTTGTCAGGGAACACAGTGTCCTGGTCAAATCTCCCATTACATAAGCGACGGCTGTGTCTGTACAGTCGGGATTGTCCTTTTAAAGCCGGCCTGTCACAGCCTCTCCGTCAAAACATTACACATTTCCTAACTTTATGGTGGAAAACAAAAATCTGACAGTAATATATGAGGGTGAGATATCAGAAAGAGGCAGAACCACACAAAGAGAGAGAGAACACGGCTCATTTCAGCCTCCGCCGGCTCACTGCAGATAATAAGATGTTTGTGATAGACATTATGAAAGCAGGAATAGGTCACCTTGTTTTCAAATGTCACTGGCTGTTCAGTGTTTGTTGTTGTTGTTATATTATATCCGCTGCATCAATGCATGAACAGGGTTTCAGCTCGAGCTTCATTTAACAGAAACCAGGGATAGAAAAAGCTCTATCAGTGTGTTTTTAATCCAAAACTAGGTGTTTTTATGTGTTGCTTGCAGTAATAGTTGAAATTCAATTACCTTTAACCTTCGTGTCATCCTCCCGGGTCAAATTGACCCTGTCTGTTTTGACTGTTCCTTCCTTCCTTCCTTCCTTCCTCCTTTCTTCCTTCCTTCCTTCCTTCCTTCCTTCCTTCCTTCCTTCCTTCCTCCTTTCTTCCTTCCTTCCTTCCTTCCTTCCTTCCTTCCTTCCTTCCTTCCTTCCTTCCTTCCTTCCTTCCTTCCTTCCTTCCTTCCTTCCTTCCTCCTTTCTTCCTTCCTTTCCCCCCTTCCTCCCTCCTTTCCTTCCTTCTTCCTCCCTTCCATCATTCCTTCCTTCCTTCTTCCTCCCTTCCATCATTCCTTCCTTCCTTCCTTCTTCCTTTCCTTCCTTCTTCCTTCCTCCCTTCCATCATTCCTTCCTTCCTACCATCTTTGCATCTTTCCTTCCTTCCTTCCTTCTTCCTTTCCTTCCTTCTTCCTCCCTTCCATCATTCCTTCCTTCCTACCATCCTTCCATCTTTCCTTCCTTCCTTGACTCGAGGACAACAGGAGGGTTAAAACCACAAAATCAAAATTGTCATTTGTCTCAAAACACATTTAAAGCAAAACAAGTTGTCCGTTTAAGCCTTTGAAAGAGAGCAGTCAAACAGATGGAGCTCCTGCCAGGAAATAAAAAGGCATCGGTCAGCAGTAGATTTATTACCCGTGGAGCTTTATTCATGTTTGTCCACAGAAAATTAAAGGGCAGTGCAATAAAAACACACACAGTCATTTAGGACATCACATCACATCTCATCTCCAGTGTTAAGATAGGATTTCTAATGGCTGCAATATCAACGAAAAAATGTTTGTAGACACATTTAATCTATAAGCATCTTCACATATTTTGACTATTTCATCGTCTGAAGTGTTGTATAATACCAGAGGGAGATTTGATTCAAGCTTCTATCTCTTGATATGTTGTTTAAATTCATTTTTTAGAGGACATTTAAAGCTTTAAAGTGGTAAACTGTGAAATTCCCAGAGTATCAGTGCATCTAGTTAATACTGTCATTGTCTTTTATTGGATTTTCTGATATTACTAATTAGGTTTTTGTGATCTTTTTCTTCTTAATTTCCAGTAAATTCTTCTTTTTTTCTCTCCATTCAGTAAGTCAATAGAGAGTGGAGCAGCTTTTCAAAGAAGGCAGCTATAAGCACATTACCTTATACTGTATATCTCAATCTCTAAAGTACTATTTTAGATACTA
Source organism: Scomber scombrus (assembly GCF_963691925.1). NCBI lineage: Eukaryota > Metazoa > Chordata > Actinopteri > Scombriformes > Scombridae > Scomber > Scomber scombrus. The sequence goes on from NC_084990.1 coordinate 22,805,602, forward strand.
AAGTTGCTTGTATGTCTACTTAAATACCACTTTATAGATAAACGTTATTCCAGACTCAGGTCCATATAAAATACATACACAATCATAAACAATACAATAAACACATACAGGCATCTATTCCAGTATTTTCGGAAGTATGACAATTGTTTATTTTTATACTTCTGCACTGCATATTAGAGGTAAATATTGTATATCTATACTTTTCAGGTTGATATTTTACATGAAAATCACATAATGTGCTCATAAAATATGATGCATTGTTATACTGTATAGATTTCAGCACTTTAAAATGAGTTCTACCTCTTCTAACAACATTATGACCCTGTCTGGTTTGACTGTTCCTTCTTTCCTCTGTCCTTCTTTCCTTCCTTCCTCCCTTCCTCTTTTCCTTTCTCCATCTCTCCCTCCTTCCTTCTTTCCTCCCTCCTTCCTTCCTTCCTTCCTTATTTCCTCCATCCTTCCTTTCTTCCTTTCCTTCCTCCCTTCCACCTCATTCATTCATTGATTTTGGTTTAATGTTTCTTTATGTTATGATCTACTGTAACTCCCACCTGTCAGCCTTCCCATTGGTCACACTCACCTGTTCCCCATTTCATCTCATTAGCCCACTGGTCCATATTCACTGGTCTACTTCCTGTTTAGTCTCTGCCAGGTTGTCTTTGTGCCATGTGCTGTAACTTTCCGGCGTATTATGTGTCTGTAAGTTTTAGTTCTGATCTTGTATTTCGACCCAGCCTGTACTATTTTGGATTTTTACCTTTAGTTTAGTTTTGATGTTTAGTTTGTGTTTGATTGATTGGATTTTTGCATCCTTGTACCTTTTTTTTTGTTTTTAAGTCTTATTCTATTTTAGCTGCATTTTTTCCCCAATTTAACACTTTTAATCACATTTAAAAGTGTTTTTATTTTGCCACATGTTGCTTTTATATTCTGTCTTGATGCATTTGATGTTTTCTGTAAAGCACTTTGAATTGTCTTGTTGCTGAAATGTGCTTTACTAATAAATGTGCCTTGCTTTAAACTTTTAAACTTTGTCTCTGCATCCTGAGTCATGCTGGTTTTGTACTCTAACAGTCACATACTGGCCTCATTAAGCCGGATCCACATTTACATTACTGTCTCTTCCATCCGTTTGATTGTAAAACTCAATATTTCCATCATCGGCTACATTCATGAAGTCAATGTGGCACACAGAGTCCGTTTTTTGAGCTCTGACCTCATGTTACTTTACATCAAATTGATCCCAATGAGTTGTTCCCAGTGTGGTATACAGGGTTTAAATTAGGGGAAGGGGAAAGGACTGGTGTCAATCAATACTAATAACACATCAAAGGACAGTTATATTTATCTGTTTAATGACTGCTTTTACTTTTAAATTAATCCTCCTGTTTTCTCCTCAAATTAACCCAGTTTGGTTTGACTGTTTTTATAAAGCATAAGATTTAATTTATCACCCAATTCTGTGTTTTTATCCAACTTCATTCCAACGTTTAAGGCGAATAGGCCTCATTTAAATCAAACTATACCACATTTTTGAGTTCACACTTGTTGTCCTCCTAAGCCAAAACTGACATGAGGACAAAAGGAGTGTTAAATACATTTTTACTGAGACCATTCGATAGATTTATCATGGTAATACCAAACAGGAAAAAACTATGTTTAGAAGAGTCTGAGCCTAATTTGGCAACACACACACACACACACACACACACACACACACACACACACACACACACACACACACACACACACACACACACACACACACACACACACACACACACACACACACACACACACACACTAATGAATCTATGCATATCTTCTAACTTTAACTCTTTCCAGTCTATAAACTTGAGCTCATTTTTACTCTGTAGCCTAACACTTCAGGCTGTCCTTATTTTACAACCCGACCCTGCAGACACATCTAGTGGAGGGTGCTAACTGGTCTGGGGGTGGTGGTGGTAGTGTTGGAGAGGGGGGGGGAGTCGGGGGTTGTTGCTGCCTATAAACCCCCCAGTACTTTTCGCTCTCCATCAGCTTACATTCCTGCCGGTAGTCAGCTCCCTATTCCCCACTGTCAACAAACACCCGAGCATATCAGGGATAAATGTTTGGGCATTCTGTCAGTGCTTTATTGGTTGAGAAGAGTGTGCAACTGGACGAAAACAAGCCCCAGTGGAAATTTCCTCTCGCTGCTGCCGAGCCTGTGGGAGCTGCTGATGGCCGATTAGGCAGAACTGGGTGCACTCCAGTTAGAAAACTTCATTTAAAACGCCATTGATTCACTCCACAGGGTGCAACTTGAAATTTAAATCAATCCCCCTCCTTTACTAAACTCTCTATTCTCAGTTATTACACGCTGCAGTTTTCAATCTGCTCTGAAAGACATAAACATAATAAGTAATAATTAATCAAAACTATTTTATTCCCATTTTTCTTTCTTTTTCTTTTTTAACAATTTGTCTGGCCGTCTGTCTGTAATCATAACATTTATTCACAGTGTTTTTAGCTCCTATTCATGAAACTCAGCTGATACTGGCAGCACACTATATATACGTGAATAGACTTGAAAAGACGTTCGTCTAATCAAGCATATGAATAGAGCCTTTATCACGGTCATTATAATCAATTGAAAAGGAAGTGTTGATAGGGAACAGTGTAAAAAGTAAAAAAAGAGAGAGGGAAAGTATCAAGGAAACTTAAAAAAGAGGGTTCAGGTTTTTTCTTCATATACAATACATTTTAAAACTGTGTGAAAATGATCATATTTGTGTTTTTAGGTCATTTTATGCACATTTAAATGCTAAAACAATAAGAAGAAAAGCACTAAAACTCTTGTTCTTTCTCTTCTTTCTGTTTGCAGACTCTCTCTCTCTCTCTCTCTTTCTCTCTCTCTCTCTCTCTCTGTCTCTCTCTCTCTCTCTCTCTCTCTCTCTCGTCTCTCTCTGTCTCTCTCTCTCTCTCTCTCTCTCTCTGTGTGTGTTTTAATTCAGTCAAATTCTTCATTAAGTTGCTTTGATTTACCTTAATTTCTTCCTCCTGTTGGCAGACATCAGAACAAGCAGGAATCATTGATTTAACTGTTTCTGTAAACCAGACGCAGATTAATTCCCATCAGACGAATCATTAGTGTGTTGTGTGATCGACTATATTGATATTTAAAATAAGTGAAGACAGACAGGAGACGGCCTCCAACTCAGTCCATGCAGGCTTATATCAGTATTTTTTTCTATTTTGTAAAGCACATTAAGCAGTAAAAGGTGCTTTATAAATAAAATGTATTCATAAATTATATTTTCCCTCATCCACACTGCAACACAAGGCCAGTGTTTCCTGAATAATATGTGAGAAAACCAAGCAGCAACCTTGGTTTAAAATGAACTGCAGTTCCGTTAAATGGCCACTAGAGGCTGGCTCCAAAAGTGAGTCATTCCCCAGAAACCTCCCTGTTAAAATGTCCAAATTTACAGGAGAGATACACAGCCTGGGTAAAAAAAAAAGGATAAGATAAGACAAGATAAGATAAGATAAGATAAGATAAGATAAGATAAGATAAGATAAGATAAGATAAGATAAGATAAGATAAGATAAGATAAGATAAGATAAGATAAGATAAGATAAGATATAAAGCTAATCTACCTTTTCATGACAACTGTAAGGAAAGTGAATTTTATAAAACCCATTTAAACTTTAAACTGTGACAATGTTGGTTAGGTAACGTAATAATGATGTAACCCGAAGAATAAAGCCTAGCATCACTATTTCAGTGTGTTTTCAGTTCATTCAAGTTAATAATATAGCACTAAATACGTCTTGTTCAGTGTTTGGTTGAACTAAGAGACCCTCTAAGGAGTCAGAGGTTCGGTTCTTTTCAGCAAGTATATTTAAAAATAAAAATAAAGGTTTTTAGCCTGTTTTTCACTAACAGAAATTAACATTTGCATTATTACAGTTTACAATAGATCAGGGGTCTTAAAAGTCTGGACTGTGGGCCTGTCCTCAGAGAAAGCTTAGAAAAAGGCACTTCCTTACCCTCCCTCTTAAATTACTTGCTTAGTTTTGATCAGTTCCTGGATGCTGAGATCATGATTATGTTATTTAACCTCATAGACGCTCAACAATTAAAACTAATATTGCTGTTTGACATTACTTGAGACTGAACCAAATACATAAAAAAGGTATCTCTGATTACATTTATTAGTTTCTGACTCTGAGAAATTGGGAAAAACCATGAAATTCCCCCCAAAACCTGCTGTGTCTCTCTGAACTCTCTCTTTTACCAAATCACACACATTTAGTCTATTCTGTGTGTCGTCCTTTTGATTTCACTTTCACTTACTGAGCCAGAGTTTGAAAACCTCTGCCATAGACTATAAATGCACCATGATAATGAAGAGAGCAGCTCAGGTTAAGGTCGGCTCCTCCCTCTCGTCCAAATATGGTCACTTCTGGCTCCAAAAATTTCAAGATGGCGACGATCAAAATGCAAACTCAAGGCTTCAAAACAGAAGTCCATTACTTTCATACAATCTATGAGGGAAAGCAGAGTCTCATGGTGGGTGAAGCTCCCAAAAATGTGCGTCACATGAGAGTTACTGCTGAGGTTGAAAAAGTGAAGAAGGATCAACGATTGGTTTGATCATTTTAATCTAAGACTGTGGCTGTAAGATCGCTGCTTTTGCCTCATCGCTGTGTGTCTTGTGGAATGTGTGTTTTGTTATATTTCGGAGGCGTATTGCTCTTCTTCTACCTTGGCTTATATCCAAATAAAATCAGAGTCTTGGGTGAAGGGAACATAGTAAAGTGTCAAGAAATCATTCATGACCTGAGACTCTGGTTTTTGGGGATGCATGACGGGTGTAAGATGTGCATTTGCATATATATTCTGCTCTGTGGTCTATTGGGTAAAATCATATAGGATGATGAGTTTGACCAATCACAGATGATTTGTTTGTTCTTTTATAAACTAGGTTAGGTTTCTTCTTTGCTCGTTGAGATGAGCTGATGTCATTCCTAGTGTGTGCTGTCTCCTTATTGCACAATAATAATAGTTTAATCTTTAACCCAGCAGTGTTTTATGTATTATTTCATAGTTGTGTTTAGTGTTGTGACAATTTCCACAACATGGTCATCAAGGTGATTTACATCTATAATTAATAATATGTTAAATGTGAAATAACATCTTAAAGCAGACTTAGTTATTAGGAGGCAAAATAAGTTGTTCACGTTAATTAGTTGCAGGATTTTAATGTATTTCTTTATTAACAGTGTGAAATGTCTTTTAATAATGTTGTTTTTTGATGCAAACTGTCTCTGTGTCAGACTGTCAGTCTTCTGAGGTGAATTTGTCTGACTGCTGCAGCGTAAACAGGTTTCTCCAAATGACTGTCAGTGATATTAAACTCAGCATTTGTGCCTCAATTTGTCAGCTGTAAAGACATTTGAGAAAGAGCCCCGCTTTCCTGAAACGCCCGGTGCGGTTTTCTATCAACACTCATGATATATTTATCTCTCAGAGTTTTTTCTTGTGGTTTTCAGCGGATCAAAATAGATGGTCTAGACCTGCTCTGTGGGAAAAATACCTTGAGATATAGATTGGGGGTTATATAGATAAAACTGAAAAATGATTGTTTGAGTTGTAATAAAATACAGGTTGAAAACAGTAAACTTATAGTACAGTAGTGCGATCTGTGGATTTATTACCATTAGACTCAGACTTTATTTGTACAGCACTTTTTAAACATAGACAAATAAAACTAAACTAACCATTGTGTCGTCCTCCCGGGTCAAATTGACCCCGTCTGTTTTGACTGTTCCTTCCTTCCCTTCCTTCCTTCCTTCCTTCCTCTCTCCTTCTCTCTTTCTTTCCTTCTTCCCTCCTTCCTTCCTTCCTCCCTCCTTTCCTTCCATCTTTCCTTCCTTCCTTCCATCTTTCCATTTTTATTTCCTCCCTTCTTCCTCTCTCCTTTCCTTCTTTCTTCCTCCCTTCCATCCTTCCTTCCTCCTTTCCTTCCTTCTTCCTCCCTTCCATCTTTCCTCCCTTCCTCCCTTCTTCCTCCTTTCCTTCCTTCTTCCTCCCTTCCATCTTTCTTTCCATCCTTCCAACTTTCCTTCCATCTTTCCTTCCTTCCATCCTTCTTTCCATCCTTCCAACTTTCCTTCCGTCCATCTTTCCTTCCTTCCATCTTTCCTTCCTTCCATCTTTCCTTCTTTCCTGGACTTGAGGACAACAGGAGGGTTAAACACACACAAAGACCCATGTTATAAAATAATGACTCAATAAAAACAGGAAGTGAGGAAACGCTATAATAACTCTCATGAATCTGCAATGAGAAAAAACACCACAGTTAGGATGAAAAGTGTAAAAAATCAAATTATCCAATTAAAATAAAGTAATTAAAAGTAGAAGAAGAACTTAATTACTAATCAGATGTAATGTCTAATAACCTTTAAGCAGCGGATCTGATAGAAACATCAGTGTTTGAGCTCTTTTGATCAAATAAAATAAGATAAAATATTCCTTTATTAGTCGCACAATGGGGAAATGTGCAGTACTGCAGCAGCAAAAGTGGACATTAAAAATTGTAGAGCATCAATAAAAAAGAATATAGAACAATAAATAATAAATAAAAAAGCAATTAAACAAACAAACACATGTAAAAAATAAGAGAAAAAGAGAAAATGTTGCAATTTAAAAGGAAGTGTTTGTTAAATGTTGTTATTATATGTGTGTAATATATCTGTATAGTTCTTATTACACCTTATTTTTTAATGTTTTTGTTTAGCTTGTGTATGCATCTGTCTGTATTTCTTTACTCTTAAGTGTTTATGTTGTAAGTCTCACTATAGTAGTGCAACCCAACGAGCCCTTATAGGTTTAATTGGCTCTTTCTGCACATTTCTCTTTTGTTAGTAATTGTTTTTTCTTTCTTAATATTGAAAAATCTGCATGTATTACTTTTCTTGTATTATGTATTTTTTTTTCTTTATGTGCATAAAATAAATAAACATCAAGCATTAATTATTTATTTGGGAAGAAAGTTACACTGGAGAGATGTTATTAATGACTTTATTTCACATTTGAATATAATGAATAATGCTAACAAGTGTGTGTGTGTGTGTGTGTGTGTGTGTGTGTGTGTGTGTGTGTGTGTGTGTGTGTGTGTGTGTGTGTGTGTGTGTGTGTGTGTGTGTGTGTTTGTATCTAAAGCCAGATATATCTTATTCTCCTGTGCCACAGACCTCCATTGTTGTCAAGAAAAAGTGTTTTTAACCTTTGTGTCGTCCTCCCGGGTCAAATTGACTCGTCTGTTTGGACTGTTCTGCTTCTTTCCTCCCTTTCCTTCCTTCTGTCTGTCCTTCCTCCCTCCCTCCTTCTCTCTTTCTTTCCTTCCTCTCTGTTTCATACCTTCCTTCTGTCCTTCCTTCCTTCCTCGCTCATTCCTTCCCTCCTTCCTCCCTCCCTCCCTTCCTTCCTCCTTTCTTCCTCCCTCCTTCCTCGCTCCTTCCCTCCTTTCCTTCCTTCCTCCCTCCCTCCCTCCCTCCTTTCCTTCCTTCCTTCTTCCCTCCTTCATTCCTCCCTCCCTCCTTTCCTTCCTTCCTTCTTCCCTCCTTCCTTCCTTCCTTCCTCCCTCCCTTCCCCCCTCCTTCCTCCCTCCTTCCCTCCTTCCTCCGTCCTTTCCTTCCTTTCCTTCCTTCCTCCCTCCCTTCCTTCCTTGACTCGAGGACAACAGGAGGGTTAATCCACTGTGTCGACGGCACAGAGGAGAGAGAAAGCATACGAAGCTTCGGATGCACAAAAAAAGTAGAAAGACTTCATTCTTGGTTTTGTGCTGCATGTGAAATGTGTTAAAAATAAGAGATATATACTGCAGAAAATCCCCATTTATATCCATTAAAGCTGGAAAAACCTGTCAGTGTACTATTCACATGTAGAATAAGTGTTGTATAATTTACTGTTTGTTCTGCCCACTGCATGCTGGACTGGTTTCCGTCCCCCTGTGAGATCATATGAATGGAGAAACATGAATGAATGAGGCTATTTCCATCAGAACATAATAAATAGCCTGTTTATATGTAGGGTACGTTACATAAGAAAACACCCACAAGTATGTTATTCATTTGTTATGCACCCGAGGAGAGGATGATGGTTGTTTGCTCTGCCCCCGAAGAGATGAGGAAACATCACTAGAATATTCCTGTAATCAGCAGCATGTACATGTAGAGCCAGATTCATCAATAAAGTGCAAGAAATGTAGTTTGAGTTGAATTCGACATGAAGGCTTTGTTTCGTCTTCTCATTTTTTTCCAGTTTTTTTTACTGTGAGATATTAAAAAAAGAAAGAAAAAAAAGAAGGAAAAGCTGTTTTTTTTCTGCCTCAGACGAGCAAATCCAGGACTTGATGTTCTGCCAGGAAGTCATTCCTAAAAGTCTATATTTTAATTAACATATATTTATACAGTATGCACCCTTTAACCCTCCTGTTGTCCTCAAGTCAAGGAAAGAAGGAAAGATGGAAGGAAGGAAAGATGGAAGGAAAAGTTGTAAGGATGGAAAGAAAGATGGAAGGAAGGAAAGATGGAAGGAAAGTTGGAAGGATGGAAAGAAAGATGGAAGGGAGGAAGAAGGAAGGATGGAAGGGAGGAAGAAAGAAGGAAAGGAGAGAGGAAGAAGGGAGGAAGGAAAGATGGAAGGATGGAAGGAAGGAAGGAAAGATGGAAGGAAAGAAGGGAGGAAGGATGGAAGAGAAGACATATGAAAGGAAGGAAGGAAGGAAGGAAGGAAGGAAGGAAGGAAGGAAGGAAGGAAGGAAGGAAGGAAGGAAGGAAGGAAGGAAGGAAGGAAGGAAGGAAGGAATGAAAGATGGAAGGGAGGCAGAAGGAATTAAAGGAGGGAGGAAGGAAGGAAGGAGGGAAGAAGGAAAGAAAGAGAGAAGGAGGGAGGAAGGAAGGAAGGGAAGGAAGGAACAGTCAAAACAGACGGGGTCAATTTGACCCGGGAGGACGACACAAAGGTTAAATGAAGGAAATGGAATATACTTTCTATACACAACAACCCGATCAGATTAATAGGAAACATAATCCAAATTTTAACAGAATAAACTGAAGTAAAAATAAATGAAATTGAACAATTTGATCAAACAAGTCGATTAATATTCAATATCCAAGATTAAATCCTACAATTTAACTTTACTTTTATATAATTTTCTATATTATCTTGTAAAGTTAAATTGCTCCAATACATGAAAAAAATAAATAAGATACATTAATAGGAATTAAATACATCAAAATAAATAAATAAAATTAATTAATTATAGTAATGATGTAACAGAAGTTGTGGAGACAGATACTGGATGTACAAACTGAAACATAATGTGCCAAAACAGCACAGACGGGATATATGCATCCATTACTAATACACTAATACTTCACTAATACATATTTTTAGATAAACGTTGTTATTTTATTTTAATAGATATTTATTTATATTTATACTGATACTTTAGCTGCTGCAAGGATTGCTGCTAAACGGTATTTCATTGTATCTCGCTGTGCAATGACAATAAAGCTTCTTATCTTATCTTATTATTATATTATGGTCATATATCCCACATGGTGTTAATATATAAGATAAATACACTCATAGTGGGTGATGGAGGTGTATTAAGGTGCATTATATTGAATGGTGTTCCTAATATTTTGTCCACTTCATTAATATACATGAGAGGGACAAAATATTAGGAACACCAGTCAATATAATGCACCTCAGTACACCTCCATCGCTTAGTACGAACTTAATAATAAACATAAAATAGAATTATCACCTTTTTTTGACAATGTTAACAAAAACTGAAGATGGATAAACTTCATAAAAGTAGAATTTAAAGCAGAGCTGTTATTGGATTGAATCAGATTACACAGGTGTATCTAATAAAGAGGATAGTGAGTGTATATATGTACTTACACTGCAAACATATATAGTAATAGGCATCTGGGAAGGACTTTTCTTTGTGTGTTTTGTAGGATATAATGTGGATAATATGTGTACAGATGCAAAACATACAGTATGCATGAAATTCCCACTTTCAGCACATTGGGGAACGTGATTAATCTGACTTTTTGTTTTAGTATGGATATCCAAATAAGCATGAAATAGTCACACCAAGTCTCTAAAGTGTGTTATTCAGTAAATGCCAAACACTGTATTATAGTTAAATACACAACATGAGGCCAAGAACACAGAGAGGTATTTTAATCACTTTATTGATCATGATATTTGAACCTGAAGTAGATTTTTTTTTAACAGTGGGTGAAATTGCATTGATGTGTGTCTCTGAAATGGTGATTCTCTTCTCTTTTCTCTTCTCTACTATTAAATAAATCCCTTCTCCTGTGATCTAGAAGGAGTGTGTTGTCAGTAGTGTGTTTGCTCTCTTGTCCTACTCCGGTTTCATTACGAGAACGGCAGAAAAAGCAGGAAACCTTAATAATTGTGTCATCAAACTCTCAGATGAAGCAGCTATATCGGGCTTAAGGCACAAGAATAGCACCTCATCAGTAAAAAAAAGGGGAGAGTCGTGAAATGATGTGACGAGAAACCATCTGACACCGAGTGTAGAAAAAAAAAATGGAGGAGATTGTTTTTGATCCCAGAGGCAAAAAGCTTCTCTTTCTGACGACTTATATGGAGAGATTGTAATTTTAAGCACGCTGTCCTGGAGAGGATCGAGACTTCAGCTGAGTTTAGTGACTGACATCTGCACATCATTTTAACCCTCCTGTTGACGATGGAAGGAAGGAAAAAAGGAAGGAAGGAATGATGAAAGGAAGGAAGGAAGGAAGGAAGGAAAGGAAGGAAAGATGGAAGGATGGAAGGAAGGAAGGAAGGAAAATAGGAAGGAAGGAAGGAAAGAAGGAAGGAAGGAAGGAAGGAAGGAAGGAAGGAAGGAAGGAAGGAAGGAAGGAAGGAAGGAAGGAAGGAAGGAAGTAAGGAAGGAAAGGAAGGAAAGATGGAAGGATGGAAGGAAGGAAGGAAGAAAGGAAGGAAGGAAGGAAGGACGGAAGGAAGGAAAAAAAGGAGGGAGCAAGGTAGGAAGGGAGGAAGGAAAGGAAGGAAGGAGGGAGGGAAGGAATGAGGGAAGGAAGGAAGGAAGAAAAGGAGGAAGGAAGGAAGGAAGGAAGGAAGGAAAGAATGAACAGTCAAAACAGACGGGGTCAATTTGACCCGGGAGGACGACACAAAGGTTAAGCAGCACTTTCCATGAGTAGATAAATTCTCTCCATACTGATTCAAATAACATGAAATTAAAGGGTCATATGTGAGGTTTGATATAAAATGTCCTGACTGTGGACTTTATGCACTCAGGGCTGCAACTAACGAGTCATTTTAATTCATTCATGTCAATTATTCTCTCAATTAATCATTTATAAGTGATGAAATGTTTAAAAAAAATAGTAAAAAAGTTGGTTGTATCATTTCTACAGAGGCTACAGTGATGACTGACTGTCTAAAAATGTTAATATATTATTTAATTGTCATATATAACAAGGAAAAACAACAAATATTCACAATATTTGAGAAGCTGGAACCATCAATGATGATCAATAATCAACTAATCATAGCAGCTATAATATAATCTGCACTATTATGTGTATGCTCTATGTATTAATTCAACTTCATAACTTTTTGGGACTTCACTGATGATAAAATGTTGATATATTCAATTAACTGTGATATATAACAAGGGAAATCATCAGATATTTAGTGTTTTTTCCTTTAAAAAATAAAACAATTAACTGATAATCAACTATTACTGAACTAATCATAGCAGCTGTATTATAATCTGCAATATGCTCTATGTATTAATTCAACTTCACAACCTTTTAGGGTATCTTTGTCTCTAAAGTATCTTATAGATGATTTTACACATAGTCAAAAGCATGTGGACACCCTTGTATTTTGCATATTTTGGGGTCTGGGTTTGTTTTTAATGTTACAGCATAAATATAATAGCTTTGTGTCAGATCATTCCAGGTCCATAAATATATTTCAGGAGGTTTTCCAGGTGGATTTGGATGAATTTGACTGGAGCCCTGACCTCGACCCAGGGGCGATTTTAGACCCTTTTTTATGGGTGCACCCCTTCAATTTGATCTGAGCACCCCCCAAAAAATAAGTAAATTATTGCCTGTCTGTTAGAGATGTGGCAAACACTTAATGCTATAGTACTACTAAATAGTTTTATTTTAACAGGTTTAATGTACTTTGGATAGTTCTGTCATTAATACTGTTTCCTTCAGGGTTCATAAACTATCTGAGGGTCCTCTCTGAAGAAATCTGATTTATTCTGAACCTTTATTATTATTATTATACAGTAGACCACTACTACTTATGTTATACAGTGAAATGAATTATTTAGCAGGAGGTTTGCACACTTGCAGGTTATTGTAAGTCACATTCTCATTAGGAGATGAGCCCCCCTTAAAGGTCTGATCCTATAATCACCCCTGACCTCAACCCCCTGTCCATCACCTTATTATGGGATGAACTGGAGCACTGATTGTTAGGCCAGGCCTCATCTCCAAACATCAGAGCTGCACTTCACTGATGATCCCTGCAGTGAGGATCCAACATCTGCTGGAAAGTCTGAAAACAGAGACTCAGAGGTTGTTATAGCAGCAGATTAACAGGTAGATCAAATATAGGTCTGCATGTATTGATTATAGAAGTATGTAAGTAAGTAAGTGTTGCATATATGGCTGCAGAAGTCCCAAAAGTAACAAAGCCCACACTAAACATATCAGTCATCTGGAGTATAAATACAACAACATGTTAATATTTTTAAAAATATGTGGAAACAGCAACTATTTCTGACTCCAACATCTGCTAGAAAGTCTAAAAAACAGAGGCTCAGAGGTTGTCATAGCAGCAGATTAACAGGTATTTAAAAAGATATGTTCAACATTCACATATGGGTGTAATATTTTGGTGCACATGTTCTGTAAGTATTGATTAGAAATGACCTGTTCTGCAAGAAATGTGACTGTAAAATCTGTATTGTGAAAAAAATGTCAATTAAGTGTTGCATATAAGGTTGCAGAAGTCCCAAAAGTAACAAAGTCCATACTAAACATATCAGTCATCTGGAGTAGTAATACAATGTGGAAACAGCAACCATTCCTGCACGTTAAAAAAATCACATTCAAAACAAAAGATTAAATATTAAATCTTAATATTAATGATTCATATGTGGGTCAAAGCTGCATATTTAAAAAAAAACACACGTTTCCAGCCCTTCTTTTAAAGTAGCTGTGCCAACATCTATCTTCATGTAGACACTTTTCCTTCACAGTCTGGAGAAAAGCAGAAGGTGTGAGGAGCTTTTTTTTATTTTTTATGTATAGAGCATTTAAATGTAAAAGCTGTTGAATTGTTTGCATAAAGCACGAGCTATAAATACACTTCACACTGATTTAATCCCATCTCCTCCCTCCTGTGCAGAAACTCTATAATGATGCTTTTTCTCTCCAGGTTGCTGTTGCTTTGCGCGCGCCCCCCCCCCCCCCCCCCCCCCCCCCCCCCCCCCCCCCCCCCCCCCCCCCCCCCCCCCCCCCCCACCCCCCCCCCCCCCCCCCCCTCCTTTCCTCCTTCTAACATGTAGGGTGACTCAGGCAGGAGACATAGATGTTCTCGTTAAAAGGAGAGACTGGCGCTCCTATTCCCGCGACATCATCATCCCACACTATAGTTGGAGCTCCACGGCGTGGCGATGTGATGCTCAGTCCTGCACAGTAGCAGCTGCAGGAGGCGTGCTTGTCCCTGCACACACACACACATAGAGAGGAGCACGGCGAAGGAAGGAAAGGACTGGTGGAAGCAGCGGCCAGCGGGGGGGCTACCACCGGGCATTGGACACACAGTGAAACAGTGAAAGCGCTTTTTTTTTTTAAAGAGGGGGTTTGCTCTGTTCCCCCCTCTCCTCTCCTCTCCTCTTCTTTCCTCCACGCCTCCCAAACCCTCCTCTTCTGAGCGATGGCATCTTATGGATCGATCAACCGGAGCGCGTGAGTTATCTCTTTTCTTTTATGCAAAATCCGTGCAAGGTCTTTTTAATGTGATGGATACAAATGTGTGCTGGAGATACAGAGAGGGGAAAAAAGCTGGATGTGTGAGTGAGCGCACATCCACAGCCATGTTGCATCGGAACCAGCAGAGGACAGTCTCATTTTGGGGGTTTTCTTTCTTTTCTTTTTAAAAAAAACGTACAAAACAGGAAGATAGAAGATCCGAAATCAGCATCTGTTTGTGTTTATTTATCAGTATCCACAGCTGATGCATGCATCTCCTTCTCTGTGTGTGTGTGTGTGTGTGTTTGTGTGTGTGTGCGCGCGTGTGTGTGTGTGTGTGTGGTCGCCTCTTTGGCAACATCAGCATCACACTGAGCGATAACCTGGCGCAGAAACCTGCAACTTCAGCCCAGTGCTGATGGAGAGCAAAAGTAGCCCTACATCTGTCAGGGGTTAGTTTTCTGGTCTGCTTTAATATCAAAGCATGTTAATATCTGTTTGATATCAGAAAGGAAAAAAACAGTCAGAACTTGCATGGTTTAATCACTCGGAATATCAATTGTATTATTAGCCTGTAGTAATGACAGAAATAGCAAATATAGATCTGATAGTAGTAAGAATGTAAATATACAAACTCACTTTTCAGAGCAGCTTTAGTAGAAAACATTTGAGTCCAACAGTTACTTTTAAATCTTTAATTATTTGGTGCAAAACACAGAAAAACTGAAGCTGCTTTCTGTCTTTTCAGTGTAATTAAAGGGTGTTGATGGAGCTGTTGGAACATGTCGAGGAAACAAACAAACATCGTACATCAGGCTTAGAAAATGGAAGACATTGTTCACCTTACTCCTTAAAGAGCTTTCATGCAGCTGTACTGACTATGTAGCCGTGATGGGTTTTTAGATTATAGCTGTGTCAGATGTCACAGTCTCCTCTCACAATCTGTGACATGACAGCTGAACTCCCACCAAACGATCCCTCTGAATATCATTTTAATGTTACAGTCTACAGTCGTGATATAGCAGCTCTGTGATGCAGCAGATAATCAGCATAGCAACATGCAAGTATAATGTTGAGCATGGTCACCAGTTACTGATGGAAATGATGATGATTGCAGAGGAGGTTACATCTGAAGTCAGACCTTTAAGATTTTACTCAGGAGGGTTTTTTCCTCATTTTTTAATATTGAACATGTTACTGAATACATATATTGCTGTTTTTAATTCTTTGAAATCAATATTTGTTTCTATATTTAGTAAATAAATCATGATGTGAGCTTATTTGGAGCACACATGAGCTTAAATGGAGTCACAGTACCAATTAAACCCACTTTATTCATCAAATATCTTTATTTTATATTCCAAAAATCTACATGAACTAATGAATACATTTTCAAATGAGAGATAAATGTTGCTTTATAAGAAATGATCTCCCTTATAAATCATGTCAGTATTCATGAAAAACAGCTGGACTTAGATTTTGGTGCTTAATGGGAACATTTACACTAACAGCTGATCTTAGGTCTTAGGAAGGAAGGAAGGGAGGAAGGAAGGAAGGAAGGAAGGAAGGAAGGAAGGAAGGACAGATGGAGGGAACATTTACCCTAACAGATGAAAACATTGGTTAGAAAATTAGAAAAGTAATCAAATATAATAAGTTACATTACTTTGATGAAGTCATTGAAATAGTTACATTACTTTTATTAAGTCATTGAAATAGTTACATTACTTATTACATTTCAAATAGAGTAACTAGTAATATGTAACCTATTACATTTCCAAAGTAACCTTCTCAACTCTACTCACCATGTTCGTATAAAATAATTAGTGATATAATAATCTGATGATGCCGCAAGGAGATTATTAAAGTGATTGTGGTTCATCCTGTGGGGAACATGAATATACAGTATATATACAATTTAATGGAAATCAATAGTTGAATAAAGGAGCCACGAATGTGTGTAAAGAATCGTGTTAATCTGGTCAACAAGTACAAACTACACAAATAAACGACCGAATATGTATGTAGCTTGATCATGTGATAGTATCAGCAGTAACCGGCTTCATGACATCTGTTGCCTGAGCTTTCTAAAACCTTTACACATCACTGTTAAAATAATGATGTTTTATGATGTAACAATACTGTGGTTAAACCTGCAGTGTGGAACTTTTACATATAAATGAATGTCTGTTATATTCAAGCCATCGCCAGATTAGTTCACACAATACTGATTGAGTTATTCTGGTTTTGATTATCTCTCTCCTAACTTGAATGTGCATAAATTCATAATTCAGTATACTCTCCAAATGTTATTGAATTGAATAAGTCAAATTGTGATAGTGAGAACAGTCATTTCGCAGTGGTTGTGTGATGATTATAAATTAATGTATCCATTGTTTTATAGACTCAACAGGAGGCTATGGCGGTGCATGTGTTGGACAGTGTTTTTGTAATTACTCTCACTGCCAGAAGGGGGAGACAAAAGTCCTGTAATCCACCTTTAAAAGGGTTAAGTTCAGGCACGAAAGCCGCATGGTGAAGTTTAAGGAAAGATCACTGTTGGGGTTAGAATGATCCCTTTGTTAACATTAGAGAAACATGTGGTGTTGGTTAAAGCTACTACGTCCTTAAAACCAGGCGGCCTTTCGTTGTCATGGCTACAATAATAGCCCCACCATTAAGGTTAGAGGACGATTGTAGTCTTTAAAAAACTGTCCCGACTTGTAATTGCCAAATGAGTTCACACAATGCTAATTAAGCCGATCACTGCAAGGTAAATCTCTGTATTATGAGTTTTTAAATCTGGTGACTGAGCGGCTAACTGCTGGTTAGCTCTGGAAATAAAGTAATTACATTGTGTGGCTCTTCTACACTCATCATTTCATGGTGGTTGTGTGAAGCTCAAAACAATGAATCCATTGTGTTTTACGGCTGAGACAGTAGTGAGTAGTGGTCTGGGTTAAAGTTACTACGTCCTTAAAGCCAGGCGACCATCGGCGTTAAGGTTACGATTGTCTCGACTCATGGTAGGAAACAGGAAATGAACAGCGGTCTCTTGTGGTAAAGTTGTGTTTCTGTTGGGTTGAAGCC
>NC_084990.1:22832461-22853214 GCF_963691925.1 Scomber scombrus
CTACTGTAAGCCAGCGTTGCAGCCTGATGTTGTTTAATAACTAGCTCCAGTCTGACGATGCTCTGAGCACCTGTGAGCCGAGCTGAGACATGAGAATACGAGCTAATTTATCTCACTCTGCAGTATCATCACCGGTGGACAGCACACACACACACACACACACACACACACACACACACACACACACACACACACACACACACACACACACACACACACACACACACACTGAGGAAATGCCCTGCCTGGAAACAGAGCTGTAATAATTCACATATCGCTAATTTATGCAAAACCTATTCTATTTTCCACCAATGTCTTTGCCGATGCATCATACTCATGTTTCTATGTTTCCTGCCCCTAGGTCTCCTCTCTCTGTGAATTTACACACTTGTGCTGCTGTGATTACGTTCATATACATAAATATGGACGTTTATGTAAGCTACTTACAGACCGACTGAATCACTAAATCAAAGAGAGCAGAGGCCCTGCTGGCTGATGGAATATTCATAGGCGGCTTTTAAGGGTCACAAGGGTAAAGGGAAGGGGGGGAGAGGGAGAGAGACAGAGAGAGAGAGAGTGAGATGGAGAGAGAGAGAGGGAGAGAGAGAGGGAGAGGGAGAGAGAGGGAGAGGGAGAGAGAGGGAGAGAGAGAGGGAGGGAGAGGGAGAGGGAGGGGGAGAGAGAGAGAGAGAGAGAGAGAGAGAGAGAGAGAGAGATGGAGAGAGAGAGGGAGAGAGAGGGAGAGGGAGAGAGAGGGAGAGGGAGAGAGAGGGAGAGGGAGAGAGAGAGGGAGGGAGAGGGAGGGGGAGAGAGAGAGAGAGAGAGAGAAAGAGAGAGAGAGAGAGGGGGGAGAGAGAGAGAGACAGAGAGAGAGAGAGGGAGAGGGAGAAAGAGAGACAGAGAGAGAGAGGGGGAGAGGGAGAGAGAGAGAGAGAAAGAGAGAGAGAGAGAAAAGAGAGAGAGAGAGAGGGAGGGGGAGAGAGAGAGGGAGAGAGAGAGAGGGAGAGGGGACGCTACGCTCTTGTCTTTCGGTGTATTGTACATTTCCATTTAGCGTTGCCTCTCGAATAAGAAAAAAAAAGATTGCCTTGCTAGATTGTGTCCGATGTTTTGTTTCTGTTTCCTGTATCTGCGAAAATTTGATTTTTTTCCAAACAATCATCATCATCATCATCATCATCATCATTCTGGACGAAAGAAAACAGATAAAGACTATTTCAAAATATGCAAACTACTCTACAACTGGTGACTAAATGTTAATCATTTTCAATACAGCGACTGGCGAAATCCAATTAACCATAATATGTCTTCAGGCTTACCGCCGTAAAAAATAGAAAAATAGAGATGAGAGAGAGACTTTTTTTTAATTTTTTTTGAAGTGTGAGTTTATATAATGTGTTTGGTTTCATGCAGAGTGTCAGTCTCCTCTCATTTTGAATCCAGAAGAAAGCAAACAGAAGCTATTGTCCAGCTGCTGATAGACAACCCCCCCCCCCCAGCATGTGGATGTGATGTCCAGCCAACACGAGCCAGGTTTCAGTAATCAGGTTTATGGCTCGATGTGAAATGCTGCACGACCGGTTACACCTGGAGGATGTTTCTGTGCCAAACTGAGGCTTTGATAATTTCAGGAAACAAAGACCCCCCACCTCCACCACCTCAGGGATCCTCCTCCATTACCTCCATTACCTTCAGGAGATAACATGGCTGAAAACCCCTGGAGGTGGAGGACACTCACACAAACACACACACACACACGTAAACTCCTCCATGTTTTTCTCTCTGTCCTCTGTCACCTCGCTTTGATGTCGCTGCCGTTCAGTGTGAATCCTGTAGCTTCACTTTTACATTATTCTTCAGTTTTTCTTCGTCTGAAGGGAAATCCCAGTTTCTTACAACCTGTATCTTATTTTCAGACATACTCAAAGTTGATTGCTGAGATTTGGGGAACACGGTGATGTCGCTAAAAAGAAAAATTACCAATAAGGCAAGACACACAAGCAGTCACACAATCACCCCGACTATCAACACATTACCTGCATCTCTCACATATTTGCTCACGTTCAGTTTTACCAATAGTCAGGTGTCCCACATGAACATCGAAACCTGTTTTTCTTGCTGTAATCATCCCCTCCTGTTCATACTGACCATTAGAACATCCCTTCATAATGCACTTACAATGGAATATCCGAGGCCATAATGCACAGTTTTATTTACTTCATTTCTAATTTATCATCCAAATTAGTCAAATCAAGTCAATATCTTTTCAATGCTGCTCTCTTTTTTTAGTGTCTTTCTGTTACTAGACTTCCTGCTGCAGCTGAACCAGAAAACACTGTGAGACAAAAGAAAAAAAAGGAAAACACTCTTTCACCAAAAAGACTAACTGTGGAAGATATCCAATTTATTTCACTTAGTCTGATGGCTGACGTTCTCATATTATCTTCACACTTAAATACTTTTTTTTTTTTTGCTATGAAAGCGAAGCATTTAGTCCCCCCGATCACTCTCATTGTTCACACTGTTGAAAGGAATCTATCGGCCAGTATTACAGCAAGAGGTATTATTATAGTATATAGTATAGTATTATTATTACCTGTTTTTATGTTCATATGGGCACCTGACTGTTGTTTTAACCCTCCTGTTGTCCTCGAGATGGAAGGATGGAAGGAAGGATGGAAGGAAAGATGGAAGGATGGAAGGAAGGGAGGAAGAAGGATGGAAGGACAGACGGAAGGAAGGAATGATGGAAGGGAGGAAGAAGGAAGGATAGGAGCAAGGAAAAGAAGGAAGGATAGGAGCAAGAAAAGATGGAAGGATGGAAGGAAAGATGGAAGGATGGAAGGAAGGGAGGAAGAAGGAAGGATAGGAGCAGGGAAGGATGGAAAGGGAGGAAGAAAGAAGGAAAGGAGGGAGGAAAAAGGAAGGATGGAAGGAAAGATGGAAGGAAGGATGGAAGGAAAGATGGAAGGAAGGGAGGGAGGAAGAAGGAAGGAATGAAAGATGGTCCTCGAGATGGAAGGATGGAAGGATGGAAGGAAAGACGGAAGGATGGAAGGAAGGAAGGAAGGAAGGAATGATGGAAGGGAGGAAAAAGGAAGGATAGGAGCAAGGAAGGATGGAAGGGAGGAAGAAAGAAGGAAAGGAGGGAGGATAAAGGAAGGAAGGAAAGATGGAAGGATGGAAGGATGGAAGGAAGGGAGGAAGGAAGGAAGGAAGGAAGGAAGGAAGGAAGGAAGGAAGGAAGGAAGGAAGGAAGGAAGGAAAGATGGAAGGATGGAAGGAAAGACAGAAGGATGGAAGGGAGGAAGGAAGGATGGAAGGAAGGAAAGATGGAAGGATGGGAGGAAGAAGGAAGGAAGGAAAGATGTAAGGAAGGAAGGAAGGATGGAAGGAAGGAAAGATGGAAGGATGGAAAGGATGGAGGAAGAAGGAAGGAAGGAAAGATGGAAGGGTGGAAGGAAGGAATGATGGAAGGGAGGAAGAAGGAAGGATAGGAGCAAGGAAGGAAGGATGGAAGGGAGGAAGAAAGAAGGAAAGGAGGGAGGAAAAAGGAAGGAAGGAAAGATGGAAGGAAGGAAGGATGGAAGGAAGGGAGGAAGAAGGAAGGAAAGATGGAAGGATGAAGGAAGGGAGGAAAAAGGAAGGAAAGATGGAAGATGGAAGGATGGAAGGAAGGGAGGAAGAAAGAAGGAAGGAGGGAAGGAAGGAAGGAAAGAAAGAAAGAAGTATGGAAGAAAGAAGTATGGAAGGAGGAGGGAGGAAAGAAAGAGGGAAGGAGGGGAAGAATGAAGGAAATATTAAAGAAAGAGGGAGGAAGGAAGAAAAGAAGGAACAGTCAAAAGAGACGGGGTCAATTTGAGGAGGGTTAAGACAGACTTTGAAGAACTGTGCACTGTCTTTTAAATAGTTACGGTGGCTCGTCCGTCAGTCTGTAAACTATTCTTCATAACTTGTAGAAATGATGCATAAAACTACATAAATAAAAGCAGGGTTCTTCATTATATTGTATCCTTCAGAAAAAAAGCTTGTACAAATATGCAGACAAATAAACTCTGATGACATTTTGTCCTCCATCACTTCACATTGTAACCACAGCTGAAAGGAAATCTATTGTCCAGTATTACAGTAGGAGGAATGATTACATTAAAAGCCTGTTTTTATGTCCATATGAGGCGCCAGACTCTGAAAGACTGTGAACCTTTCTCTTCAACACCTATTGTGTAACTGCCCGTCAGTATGTACAGTATTAGAAATATGTATAGAAATTGATGGCTAGTCCAGGGTTATAATGCACCAGGTCCTTCAGTAATAACATCTCACGACACTAAGGCGGAAATCAGAAAGAGGCTTGTACAGTACGAGCATGCAGACAAATACACTTATTTGCCAGCTTATTCTATAACAGTCGTGCTTTCCTGTCTCTACCTTTCTTTTCTCTCCCTTTTTTTCTTCTTTACATAACTGTGGTGTAATATCTGTGGGCCAAGGCAGTGACCGCCGATTCTCTCCTTTTTTCTCTCTCTTACTTCTGAGAAATCCACGGGCGGCCCACCTGCATCAAGGCTCTTCTTCTTCTATCAGAGTTTTGGCTTCAGATCAGTTACTTTGCCATATTCTTTCAGGGAAGAAAAGAAAAAAAAAGGCCTCGCCTCTCTCCAAACTCTCCTCCTCTCTCTCTCTCTCGCTTTACTTTACTGCTCTCCAGAAAACAACAAAGTCACACCTCCCACTGGCCTGTCTACGGCTGTTTTCATTGTCCAACTGCTGCCCCGCCGACTGCACCAAAACACCACTTTGAGCACTTGCACAGCGTTACCGTAGAGATGTGAAACGTGTGAAAACGAGTCAACTGGAAGATGACATAACTAGGGGTCGCCGCAGTTGTGTTCTTCTTTCGTTGTTTAAGGGACACCTGGTTGCTTAGGAGACTGAAGGAATGTGATGTAACTGCAGTGTAATGTGACCACTCACTCGCTCGGCATCGGCCCACTCGAGCACTGTGCCGAACCGTGGAGGCAATCGAGTAGTGTAATATACACAGTATGTATGTGTGTGTGTGTGTGTGTGTGTGTGTGTGTGTGTGTGTGTGTGTGTATGTGTGTGTGTGTGTGTGTGTGTGTGAAGAGGGGCTCTAAAGTGCCAGCAGAGAATTATAGTAGAACAAGAAGAGGAATATAGATGGAGATGCTCGCTCTCTCTCTCTCTATCTCTGTGTGTGTGTGACGTTGGAGATATCCTGGTTTGAGGAGGAGGAAGAGGAGGAGGAGGGAGAGGAGAGAGTCCTTTTTTGGGCCTGGAGTCGTCGTGCTCACTGGGGATTCACGCGCTTCTTTTTTTGTCTCAGAAAAACCAGTTTACCCACTTGCTTGTCACTCGTTACTGGACTGGACTGTCTAAATTCCCCCGTCGTCGTGCAACCTAAAAATATCCGCTTACGCTCTGAGAATGCCCCGGCAGTGCTTCGTAAGAGAAAAATGTCCCTTTGTTGATGTTGGCATTGAATAAAACAAAAAGACATGAGGGAGATAACAAAAAAAAAGAGAGAGAAAGCAGAGTCTGGAATATATATTGACAACGCTGTTACATCCTCTGTCTGGACCGAACTAACGAAGTGGCATGAAATTAACTCAGAGGTTGCTCAGAATAGATTCATCTGTGAGATAATCTTTGCGACTGCAGCAGGGCACCGGCACTGCACATAGATTTCCAATAAATATGTATATTTGAATTACAGCTACTATCAGAGAGAGTGACAGGTAAGCTACTGGGGAAGAAGACTGAGAGGGAGAACTCAGCATCCTCTTTGGATCCTGTTTGCTGCAGAAGCAACATTAACACATGTAGATCTTTACTTTAGTGACTTTTAGAGAACCAAGCTGCTTTATATTAACAGCTTTATTGTCTCTGATGGTGTGTTGTTGTTGCAGGTAAACCACAATGTAGATGCAGGAGAGTTTGTTGCTATCAGACAAGAAACAAGAAAACTGTTAGTTTAATGCAGCAGGTCAGGAGGACACAGATATCAGGTTTATATTTTAACTACAAACACGTTTAACCTTTGTGTCGTCCTCCCCGGGTCAAATTGACCCGTCTGTTTTGACTGTTCCTTCTTTCCTCCCTTCCTCTTTTCCTTTCTCCCTCCTCCGTCCCTCCCTCCTTCTCCTTTCCTCCCTTCATTCTTCCCCCATCCCCCTTTCTTCCTTCCCTCCTTCCTTCCTTTCTTCCTTCCTACCTTTTTTCCCCTTCCTTCTTTCCT
Source organism: Scomber scombrus (assembly GCF_963691925.1). Lineage (NCBI taxonomy): Eukaryota > Metazoa > Chordata > Actinopteri > Scombriformes > Scombridae > Scomber > Scomber scombrus. Next base: position 22,838,721 of record NC_084990.1, read on the forward strand.
CTGTCCTTCTTTCCTGCCTTCCTTTCTCCTTCCCTCCCTCCTTCCTTTTTTCCTCCCTCCGTCCTACCTCCCTTCCTTCCTTCCTTCTTACCTTCTTTTCTTCCTCCCTCCCTTCTATCCTCCCTCCTCCCTTCCTTCCTTCCATCTGTCCTTACTCCCTCCCTCCCTCCTTCTCTCTTTCTTTCCTTTCCTTCCCTCCTTCCTTCCTTCCTTCTTCTTCCCTCCTTTCCTTCCTTCTTCTTCCCATCCTTCCTTCCTCCCTTCCTCCCTTCCTTCCTTGATCTCGAGGACAACGGGAGGGTTAAAGGTAACCTGTGGGAGTTTTGACCACTAGTGTGATTGGTGAGTGGGTCCCAATGACTCTACTGCACGCCACTCTGGCAACAGGTGGGACCTTATTTGGAGCCAAAGATTTTTTCTGTCATTTTAGGGAAGTTCTTATCACAGTGATGTTTGTCCTTATAGTGCTCATTTTTCAGATGTTTTAATTAGCTAAAAAAGGGCCTGTGATGTCATGATTGACAGCTGTGACAGCTGCTCTCAAACCTCGGTCTGACACAGACTCTGGCTCCAAATGACTGTCACACAAGCAAGATGGCGGCTCACAGAAAGGAGATATTGCAGCTTCTCTTTTGCATAGCGGCAGGAAGTGGACAATACTTTGCAGCTCATGCTCTACTATGCACACATGAGGTGACGTATTACACATTAGAGCTGGAGTGATTAGAACTATTTTTGGTAATTTTCTTAGGCTAAAGTTGCTGGTTGAAGACTCTGGGATGTGGGAATTTGAAGCTTGCCTGTCATACATGATAGTAAATTGAATATCTTTGGATTTGGGATTATTGATCAGACAAAACAAAACTTTTGATCCTGTTATCATGAGCTCTAAGAAAAATATAAAAGGCAATTTTTAACTGGGAGATTAATTCATAATAAAATAATAGTTAGTTGCCTTATTTTTAGATGCAAATTCACCCGCCTGCACATACTGACCTCACACACACACACACACACACAAACTGAACAGACGATCCAGAAGTCTAAATTCTCACAAATAACACAAAGCTAAAATTTGCTTTTGCTTTCCGTCTGAACACATTTTACTAACAGAGATATCAAAGAGATAATCAAAGAGCCAGAGCTTGAGACCAACGTCCTTTTAAATACAGCATGTACCAAAACCCCATTAACTGTAATATGTCCTTGGGCTCACTGGCATGAAAACAGAGATGAGAGACTCGTTTTGGAGTGTGGTTGGTTGACAGTATTTTTACAGTACTAAGGAAACACTTATGTATGTAACCTATTAGTGTATAGTGTAGCCATTAGCCAATAATAAAAATATTCAGTCGTTATTGTATATCTGAAAAATGTTGTTCTAGACTCTACTGTCTGAACTTCTTAATCACATAGAAATAGTTTTATAGGGTAAATGCAATATTTTTATAGTTTGTTTTTTATGCAAAGTACTCTCTGACTCAAACATTGACTTCCTAATATATTCATGGAGGGCTGTAGCTTCATGTCATGGCTTGTGGGTTTATTATAGGAATAACAAATGTTCACAAACTAACTTTGCAAATCGCCTGCTTCCTTGTTATTGTTTAACTAATTTAAAATCTAGCCAAAGGGATAAGAGTGGGAAATTAGCCACTTGTATAACATTACCACATTTACAGTGATTGTTATTGATGCTTATTGTCCCATTAACATTATTTCACCAGTATTGGGTGTATTAAAAAATGCTAATTGCCAGTCAGAGTATTCAAGACTAATCAAACACCCACAATAATGGCAAGAAAATGTTTTTATAATCATGAAGAAAGTGAGACATTTCTTTGTACTGCCAGAGGCCGAGCACTGTCTGAGAGACTCAGTGAAAAGCTCAGTCCTTAAGTCCAGATAAACAGACTTTTAAGTCTCATTCAAACAGCATCAGATCTCTTCGGAGCCCGAGACTGTGAACAAGCACACAGTGTTTCCTGTTGGAGAACGTCGGTAATGTTGCTGCTTGTGTGGGCAGCTGTCCGTGGTGCTGAAAGCCAATAACCAGATGAACTGTGCACAAAAGGAAGGAGACAATGAATTCACGGTTCTTTGTGCAAATCAATGCGATGCTATCGATAATTCAGGAGGATCTATCTCCATTCTCTCCTCACTATCTTACCACTCTGGGACAAAATGTCTTAACCTTGTTAAAAAATACAACTAGAATCACCACTTCATCATCATTTTACATCATCGTTCAAGAAAATGACTTCCCACTTTTGTCATTGTGGAGTTAGCAGTAACATTTTATTTCAGTGTCTTGTAAAAATGAAGCCAGTTGGCAGAATCACCATCACTTGACTTTATTTTTTAAAAGAAAGACCTGTCAGTTTTGCAGTTTTGCAGCATTAAAGACCGAATCCCAAAGTCCCAAATCACAGACTCAGCATCCTGTTTGTATCCTGTTTGCTGCAGGTCAGAAGAAAACAAATACCAGGTTTATATTTTAACTACAGCCATGTTGAAAGGTATCATTTTACATCATCCTTCAAGAAAATGACTTCCCACTTTTGTCATTGTCAAGTTTAACAGTAAAATTATATTTCAGTGTATTTCCTACTAAAACAGTCTCGTAAAATGAAGCCATTTGGCAGAATCATCATCATTTGACTTTAACCTTTTATAGGACAGTCAATGAAATTTCAACCCTGGAAAGTTATTGGGGGATATTACATGACTCTTCATATCTCACAGAGAGGCATAGGGAGGCTATTTTGGATGTTTACAGAAGTTACCAAATATAGTTACTCGCCCGTTAAAGGGTTAAAAGAAAGATCTTTCACTTTTGTGGCATTAAAGGCCCAATCCCAAAGCCCCCAATCACAGACTCAGCATCCTGTTTGCTGCAGGTCAGAAGCTACAGACATGTTTTAAAGGTATCATTTCATATCATCTCATAAGAAAAACTTAAAAAACTGGTAAGCCTAACTGTAAGATTTTATTTCAGTGTATTTCCTACTAAAACATTCCTGTTAAAAATGAAGCCATTTGGCAGAATAACCGGCATTTGACTTTAAAAGACAGACCTGTCACTATTGTGGCATTAGAGGCCCAATCCCAAAGTCCCCAGTCATGGACTCACAGGACATGGATGCATGATCCCGCTGAGTCCGCAAGGGTTTAAGACTGTCCTGCTGTCAAACTGTCAAATGCATGAGGACTCTCTCACAGAAATCGTGAGCCCTTCATGCACACTTTCTGTAAGTCTGTATGCCTGCAGACTTTGCCTGAGGGAATTACCCACAGTTCAAAGCGTTAAACACGGGGGTTACCAGGGGAAACGGTAGGCTACAAAGAAAATAAAGACGTTTACATGTCAGTATAAACACATAACTCACTGGTGATTCATAGCCAGGAGTCTTTATAGTTGTCATATTATGGCGTGATGAACCTGGAAGATGCTCAAATCAGGCAGACTGTCCCTTGGGCCTTGGCTTAGTTCACACGCCCCTGATTTGTGCTGAGCGCTATCAGTATCATAGGTGCTATAATATACTGTATTGCTAATCCTGCAGGTTAAAAATGAGTAAGAGAGAAAAATAGCACACACACACACACACACACACACACAACCGTGTTATCCTGCATGACTAAGGAAAACAGATCTTAGACTTCCAGAGTCATATTAAAAACAATCTTCCATGCTCTCTTATATCACCTTCTTATATTGTGTGGTTGATGTTGCAGTCAAAGACCCTTTTTTTCTCTTCTTCTTCTCCCAACACCTCCCTCTGCATCTTTCATTTCGTGCCAGACGATAAAAGATAGAAGAGGTGTGTGTTGCATGCGTGCAGAAAGCCACACACTGTATATGGGTTAAGAAGAAGCAAGTGAGGATGTTTCTTTAGTTAATGATGAAATGTAGTGCAGGTCTGTATATATGTGTGTGTGTGTGTGTGTGTGAAGTGTGCATAGTAAATATAAACTGGAACTTATGGGTTCAACGCCCTAACAAGTGTATTATTGTTGATGTGTCTGCGTGTAATAATTGGCTGACTTTCTACCTGTTCTTCCAGCACAGCCTCCCTTCATCTCTCCTTCTCTTATTCCCTTTTTCATTTCCCCTCCCCTTTCTATCTTTGTCCATCCTGTCAGCTGGACTGTAATCTACTGTACTTGTTTGCTTTATCCTCCTCAAGTGTTGCACATGCCCAAGTCCCTCAGGTCACTTGGATACACTAAATTGCTCTCTCTCTCTCTCTTTCTTTCCTGTCATTCGTCTGTTTCTCTCCTTTTTGCCACTTTGCTGGCAGCTTCATATGTCTGTTCTTAGCAAGAAACCAAATGTGTGTGTGTGTGGTGACTGCTGATGCATGAGTTCCTCCTTCATTAACCACCATGTGTCTGTATGTGTGTGTGTGTGTAAGTGAGAGAGAGTGGAGAGGAGAGGAGAGACGTGCCCCATTTAGAAAATTTAAACAGTCTAAACAGGCTGAGATTTACATAGAGATGGTGTAAACACGTCTCTAGCAACTTGCAGTGGAAGCTGAAATAGCTCCTTCCAATATTTTTGTCGTTACAAGGCTGGAAATTATTTTTAAGTTTTGTTTCCATCTCATCCACAGCAGCTAGATTTCATTATGTGAAGAGAAATAGACTTAAAAATGCATTTTCTCAACCAGTAATTTGACATTTTACTTCTAAAAATATGACTCAGCCCAACATTTACCACTGACTTCAAGAAAATATCCTTTTATATATTAAAAAAAAGAAAGAAAAAAAAGCATTTGACAGGCACAAGCTTTGCCTGAGAAGCTCAAGTCAGTCAGTCTCCCCTGTAGCAAGACAAATGTTATGCTCACCATCAGCAGATAAAACTGACAGAAGTGTCGTCTTCCACTGACTGATTACTGACATCGTTCCCATCGGGTCGGAGTAAAGATTACATATGCGGCTTGTTACAAGGGGCCAGAAACTCAGAGGCGATGAGGGAGGGATGCAGTAGGACAAGGCAGGCTATTTGTTAAAGCAGCCAAGTGGAAACTAGTATTGGAAGCTGGGAATCTGGGGCTGAGGCAGGATGGGGTAAGGGAAGCAGGGGTGCAGAGACTCTCAGGATAAATAGAGGCAACGAACGGCACGAAGCGTAGATCGACCTGTGCAGAGGCTTCGAGCTGGCAGGGCTGAGTATAAGTGGAGGTCTTGATTATGAAATGTGTTGCAGCTGGTGGGGCTTTGCTGTGACTCCAGCACACCTGTCTCCTTTCATACAATCACAACACACATGAGAGGGAGGGAGGGAGGGAGGGAAGGAGAGAGGGAGGGAAGGAGAGAGGGAGGGAAGTGGCAACAGGTAGGGACACATAAAGTACCGAGGCAGGAAAACATCACACGGCTCGGAGAGACAGATGTATTTATGTTTGTTTTTAAACATCTGGTTAAGTGTTGGTCTCAAACCGGATCCAGAGGTGGTTTGAACAACTGGATTTGTATATATGTGTAATCCCTCTTGGTTGCATTTACATTTGTCTTTAGGATATCAGATAATTACTATATGACTTGTCTGAGATACATGTTGAAAAAAAAGGGAAAAGAGTGTGTGTGTGTGTGTGTGTGTGTGTGTGTGTGTGTGTGTGTGTGTGTGTGTGTGTGTGTGTGTGTGTGTGTGTGTGTGTGTGTGTGTGTGTGTGTGTGTGTGTGTGTACAGTACTTGCATTCATTTGGGCTGGGTGTCGAACCCTAGATACTTAATTGGTACAAAATGAAATGCATATGCAATTTTAATCTCAAGTTTGTTCAAATTCATCATTTTTTGACTCATTATTTGCTAAAATAGTTGTTTTCTTTGCAATTATTTTTGCAAACTTTGCAGTTTTGTACTTCTCTTAGGAGGAGTTGCATTGCTGTTTGTGTGTTGTTGTTGGATTTTTTTGTTAAATGCAAATATAGGTTTTGTTTGCTTGCAAACTATTGATAGCCCATAAGAGATGTGATATAAAAAGCAGATAAAAAATGCAACAGGTTAAAGCACAAGAAAATCATAGAATGCAATATTCATACGAGCCAAAAAGCCATAATGTTTATCATGTGGCTCCTCTAAAGGACATTACACTGAAACAGTTTGACAAAAACGTATCAACACCAGTCAGACTGAGCAGCTCCGTCCACCAGCCAAGGCCTTGAGATTAACTTTATATTCCTCAAAGTAACATCTATAAAAAAAACATAATTATTAGTATATCGGCTCTAAAATTGAAAAGTTGTCCTGATGTTTCTGTGTGTTAACAGTGTTTTCAACACACTGCTCTTTCGTTATTTTCTACCCTCACATGTTTGTTCCTGTGTGTGAATATCTCTCAGACTCACAGCAGCACCAACGTCACATTCACATTTACTCCAGTCTCCCTCCCAGGATCCGTCTCCTCTCCTCTTCGGCTTTGACTTCAATAGAGTTCCTCGACTACATTTCTTATGCCCCTTACTCCTTCCTCAGCCCCCTCACTGTCTTTTGATTGCACAGCCCCCCCCCCCCCCCCCCCCCCCCCCCCCCCTTCACTCACACACACACACACACACACACACACACACACACATGCTCTCCCCTTCATCCCTTAACACTCCCAGTCTCTGTGAGGAGATGAGCATCACAGGGAAGCAGAGGGTGGAGGGTTTAATACGTGTATGTGTGTGTGTGTGTGTGTGTGTGTGTGTGTGTGTGTGTGTGTGTGTGTGTGTGTGTGTGTGTGTGTGTGTGTGTATAAAGGACTGGAGGAAAGGCAGAGCTGCTGCCTTCAGTGTCTGAACAGTCGTGTCCTTCGCCAAGGACAGTGACTTTCATTAAAGTAATGTACTTTAACGCCTTGACAAAGAGGCACACGTGCAACCGGAGCACACGCACACGCACACGCACATGCACACGCACATGCACATGCACACGCACACACCTTCAGAGGACGCACAGGTGCACTCACACACTTCTCTATTGTTTTCTTTTTCTTTTTAATGCCACCTGGATGTGCAGAGGTATGTCCGCTGTGTGTAGATGATTTCACACATGTGCACACATCATGAGTACACATGTTCTGCTTCCCACAATGCATTGCTCATCGTTATCATATATTCTTTCTGATCCAAGCTAGTGCTCTTTTTTTCTTTTTCTTTTTTTCCCCTTTCCCACATCATCTTGTCTCTGGACTCATCCAACAAGCAGCAGCAGCAGCAGCAGCAGCAACAGCAGCAACAGCAACATGCACTATTAATTAATCAACAGCCACAGATTGTCATTTCAGCACTTGGAGCCAATTAAACACGTTTTTGCTCTTAAGCAGCTTCTCGTATATCTTCATTTCTTAAAATAAGGGAGCTCGGATTTGGAATCACACTTCATTTAAGCCATCAGGGTTCTTGCATGATTTCGCATTTCATCCCAAATAAATATGCAGCAGTTTGGGTCATTTCTGCTGGATGTGATTGGATTTGAATTTGTTGAATAATTTAGATATGGATTAAAGATTAGCTTTATATAATGGCAGGCTATTGTCTGCATTCAAGTGTGTTTTGCGTTGTGTTTTTTAAGGCACATTTGTGTGGATGTGTTCGTTAAACACGCTTCTGTTTTGTGCATTTTCAACGCACCTGGTTCCTCTAAGCTAATTTGACTTGAATGGGGCTGAAATTGAAATCTAAAAATAAATAATTACAGTCTTAATGAGGTTTTTCTTTTATTGTGTTTGATGATGTAACAGAAGTGTTCCCGCATTACTTTTCATTTAATGCATCTGTGGTACGACATCGTTCTTCACTATATTCATTTTTAGCATATTTATGCGTGTATGCGAGAGAGAGAGAGAGAGAGAGAGAGAGTGCCAAATCCTGTGTGTCTGACTATCAGTCTGTCTTTTTAGTCAGTGCATGACAGCAGAACAGACACATTGGAGGAGGATGTGATGTTCTGTGAAGCACACAAGCCTCTAGATGCCGGGGGAACAAGACAAAAGTGAGAGCGAAGTACGAGTCAGGGCCACTGGCGCTGGAATGATTCGAACTGTTCCAGCTGTCAAGGTCTCTGGCTGGCATTTATGTATGAATTTACCGTGAGGCGTAAGCTTAGCGAGAGAGAACTGTGTGTGTGTGTGTGTGTGTGTGTGTGTGAGATCGTATCTGACTGATTGCTTTCCTCTCCAAGGCTGTGAAGTCATAACATACTTTACCATTTTGCATCAGGAAGTCTTCCTCGCCACCTGAGCCTTCCTCCCTCGCAGCAGGTTATGAAAACAACAGTCGGCAGCTGAGCAACATTAATTACAACCGTTAATTAACATGTCATAAAACCTGGCTCAACACTCACCTGTGAAGCTCATTACAGAAAGCATCAGCGCCAAGTTAAGGCTGCAATATTGTCACTATGGGTTAATGTGTTGATTATGTTTCAGATAGCCGGTTAATTGTGTAGTTTCACAGTTTCTTAGAGGCAAAGGTCTTCAGATTGCTTGTTTTGTCCAACCAGAGATCACAATCTTAAATATTTTCAATTTAAAATCTTATATAAACAGAAAAAAAGTCAGAAAATCCTCATATTGAAAATGTTTTTCCTCTCACAAATAAAAAAAGTTGAATTCATAAGAGATAAAAATCCATCCTCGCTTCATTCGACACATTCAGGTGATTTGTCAGTAACTAGTCTCTTATGACCAGTAGCTTAAAATAACTAACATGTGCTAATTTAATTTGTTCTTTATGTTGCTTTCTTCTATGTTCTGTCTTATTATCAACTTATCAATCAACTGTGAAGCACTTTGAGCTACATTAACCTGAAAGAAAAGCTGCTATATAAATAAAGTTTGATTGATTGATTGATTAACACCTGTCCTGGCTTGAGGACAACAGGAGGGATAATATAGCAGTAATAGAGCAACAGTAGCATACATTTGGTGTAAATTTAGATCTGTTTAGCTCTTTTTTGGTCTTTACCAAAAACTAAAGGAAATATTTGGCTCATTAGCAGCTAAATTCACCAGCTGGTCAGTAACTGTGTCTGACTTTTGCTTTCTTGGGCAGGTTGTGTACTGCAGCTTTATCACAGAGCGCTGAGTAATAACACTCTGTGGGTCGTTATGAGTGACGCCTTTCATATTCCAACTGTTAAAATATACAAAAAATATGGATTAGAGCAGCTTTAAATGTCTCCACCTGACCTTTTGCAAAACCTAGCTGGCTAACCGTGCCGTGCATGTCGCCTGTCGTGGGCGGCCATCGTTCACTCGAGCATATCGGCATGCAAAGAGCTGTGCATGGAGAGAGTAAGCATCACACTCTCTTTCTTAATGTAACAGCTGAGACCAAATGACAGGCTTGTTTCAGCGAGGGGGAACACACCAGTGCTCATGAGTCATCTGACTCACTCTGCTGGCCCGTCACCGTTGACGTGTGTGCTGCTGCATAGATGCGTTTTTGACCGTGTGTGTGGCTGCGTTTAACCAGCGGGGGGGGGGGAAGCAAAGAGAAGTTGGTAAAACGATGAGCTTTAATTGCAACCACAGATAAAAAAGAAGTCGTTCTTATCTTGCACTCGCCGATGTTGCTTCATGGGCTGCAGCTTAGCTCCACTTTGACTCAGATTTCACAGCGAGGGGAATCCGAGCACTGGGTTGGTTGTAGTAATAATGAAGAGATTAATGTCTTTTATGGGGAAAGTTCTCATTCAAAGTCAAGATGGACTTTTTCTTTTTTCTTTTTTTTGGTCCATCCTTACACTCAGGGGGGGTGTGATGAACTTTACTGCTGAATACCAAGATGGATGAAGAGGGGGAGAGGAGAGGGGGTGGTTGGAAAAATGACGAAGAAGGAAGGAATTGATGGTTGGCTCCAGCTCTGGTGGCGGTGGCGGTGAGGGGGGGGTTGGGGGTGGGGGAAGAGATGAGGGGAGCTACGCAGAAAAGAGAGAAAAGAGCGATGGAGCAGACAGAAAGCAGAGAGCAGAAGGAAGAAAAAAAGCAACACAGCTCATTGTCTCCATCCTGCCCCTGCCATCAATCTCCAGAATGGCAGCTGCCTTACTCACACACACACACACACACACGCACACACACACGCACACACACACACACAGCACTCTGCTCGCCTGCCTACATGCCTGATTCCCCGAGTGATGAATCATGGCGCGGTATGGCATAGCACAGCACGGCATTTGCTAGAGGTAGTGTTTTTCCACCTGAACTGACAAGCTGTATAAGTGCTCTGTATCATGTGTGTGTGTGTTTGTGTGTGTGTGTGTGTAGGAGTGTGTGTAGGAGTGTGTGTATTGTGGATATGGACAGTAGTGGCAAGTGGCGTGGGCTGGCTGCTAAGATCTGTGTGGGTGTGTGTGTGTGTGTATATTAGTATACATGTGTTTATAACGATACAGCTGAAGCTCTAGTGTGTGTAGAAGTCGTGTGTGTCTTTTAGGTTAACCGAGTCCGAACGCCACACAGCAACACACTGCTTTATTAACTGAGAAGAACGCACAAGCACAGAGCTGTTATAAAACTCACTGATAATAGACTCTGTACTTTAGTGTACACAGATGAAAAATCTAATTAAGATTGTTGTGCTTTTTTTTATTAGGTACAATTCATTAGTTTATTGCATTAATTCTGTAATTTCATGTTATATTGACGGAGGAAAAACAGCTGCACTTCAATCAGATTATTATTTGTGTTTGACGTCTAAGCTTTGACGTCATCGCTTCCCACGAGGAAACATTGAGCTCACACAGCAGGGATAGGAGAGTGTGGTGAGAGATGATACTAATGCCCCCCCCCCCTCTCTCTCTAAGGAAAGATGGACTCTGAGCCAACAGGTGGGTGCAGGGGTGGAGGTGGGGCTTTAACAGCAGCAGCAGCAGCAGGCATGCAGCAAAGTGTCGAGCAGAGTGCCTACGACCTAAATACGCCACCGTGATTATAAGGATGGTATATATATATGTGACAGTGCGTGTGTGTGTGTGTGTGTGTGTGTGTGTGTGTGTGTGTGTGTGTGTGTGTGTGTGTGTGTGTGTTTGTGTGGGGGGGGGGTATAAGTATGGGCTGCATGAACCAGCTTGCAGGCGTCGCTTCATGTGGGGAACTCCAATGATCTTTTATTAAACATCGGCTATACGTATCAAACAAGAACAAGATAAGAACAACTTGAAAGAGGGCGTTTCATGCACATATTTCATTCTAGTGCTTCACTGGAATATTTTTTGCATGATTTCCAGTTCAAAAAAACTCCTTATTTATTCCTATACTGGCTCTTTATGCACCGCCTCAGTTCAGCCTCTGTCTGAAACAGGCTGTTTGAAATTGAAATTTGAAAAACGTCCCTAACGTTCAGCTACTATCAGGACACATTACAGCCAGAATCTCTCTCTTTCTAATGTAACTTGAAAGACTTTATATGGGCATTAAAACACAGAGCGAAGTTGATTCTACAGGGAGGGGGCGTCTCTAACTATCTGCTTTCAACCAGTTAATGAATAACATTAAAACTTTCTGTATCAAAAATGCAAAAACAGCAAAACTTTGAGAAATATTTGGAGTGTTTTTTGCAGTCCTGGTGAATCTTTTTTAAATGTGGAAAGGATGACATCATGCAACTGTTTAAACCACATTTCACTATCAAGGATCACACCCACAACATGATGAGCTTCGATGTATTGAGAAAAATGATTGATGAGCTTAGTTCTTCAGTTGCTGACTGTGTTTTGTGGAGGCTTGTAGGAAGTCCGCCATAGTAGACGGGCAGCGTTGACCCCCTCAGGGCTTTATGAAGGAGAGTAAGAAACAGGAAGAGAGAAATGAGGAGGGAGGGGCGCAGAATACGAGGAGGAAGGGGGGAGAAGTCTAGGTGGTATTTTATAGGCATGGTCGGAGGCGGGGCGGTTGTGGTGAGGACCAGTCCAAATATTCATTAGGAGATATTGACACTTAGACATACATATCTTTATTCCAAATAAGTGCATATAGTTGCTAAAAAGCATTTTGACTTTCATGTGCATGTTGATGTTTTTGGCGTCCATCCAGAGCCATTTTTTGCCGTGGATGTGACATCACAGGCCAAAGTGTTTGCTGAGGCTGTAAATGTTTGAGTCTGAATCTGATCTGAAATATGTGACAATGCAAACAACCCAAGGAACAACTTTTGCAACAACCTTATTAACCAAAGCTACCAACAGTGAATGATCTGAAGGAGGAAGTAGAAGTCATATTGCAAACAAAGCTTTTAGAGCAGACTGAAGCCCTGACTTCTGACTTTCGGATTGCAAGTTTTGGACCTCTGAGCATATTTAACACACACATCTAACATTACAGCAGTATATAAATGAGACAAGATCATAAAAAGCATGTTACGTCCCCCTTTACGTCTCACCAAACTCCCAGTTCACTTAAAGGAAATAAGCTTTTAATGGCTTTCTGAGAGTATAAAAGCTGAAAGCAGCTGCTAGCCTCAGCTGACATTAAAAAACATCATGAAAGTCTGGCTTCTGACATGCAGGGAGCAAGTCACATTATAATATTTAGTAGTATAGTAGAAGTTGTATTTTTAGATTGTTTTTATGTGTGTGTGTGTGAATTGATATTTTTAAATTGCATTGAATTGATTTCAGTATTTTTAAATTGTAATGTTAATGTGACATAATTAATGCCAGATCATTTTTGGATGGAGGATTTTGGAGCAGAAATATAAAATAATCTTCACTACATCATATATTGTACCTCACACAGCATCATCACCTCATCTTGCAGCTTTTGCAGCTTATTGGAAGCAGGAAGTGAACGTATTTCCTCTCCAGCACTTATAATTACTACACTATTGATTAGAAAAGGAGAGGGGGGGGGCACATTATAATAAATTACTGTACTTTGCACAAATCTAACATCTAACTCTGCACTAATTCAAACGCTGGAGGTGGTAGCTATGATGTAACTCTGTATAGCTGACTGCTGACACATGAGCACAGGTGAGAATGACAATTTCTGAAGGTACCTGACTCATATAATCTTTGTTAATATATCTTGGCATTAGTTTGAACCAGTCTGGAGCAGCAGATGGTCGAGTTTTATTACATCAGGTTGGAGTTAAACTTATTAGGCTCGTTACCAAGAATCTTAATGGCTCAGCGGGTTTTGCTCCAAAATCATTTTTTATTCAGTCTGAACTTTGTTGTGTGTTTGTTTTTATTTTAGATTCACGCTGAACAATTTCAACCAAACATAATTCCTGCTTTTATTTATTTATTTTTGGCACATCCTATCGACACCAACACAGTTCATGTCTGAGTTTGAGACGGTTTTATTTGCTTTTTTTTAACCTTCCGTGTCGGTCAAATTAACCCCATCTTTTTTGACTGTTCCTTCTTTCCTCCCTCCCTCCTTCTCTCTTTCTTTCCTTCCTCTCTCTTTCCTCCCTTCCTTCTTTCCTTCCTCCATCCCCCTTCCTCCCTTCCTCTTTTCCTTTCTCCTTCCTTCCCTCATACCTTTCGTCCTTCCTGCCTCCCTCCTTTCCTTCATTCTTCCCCCTTCCTCCGTCCTTTCGTTCCTTCTTCCCCCTTCCTCCCTCCTTTCCTTCCTTCTTCCTTCCTCCCTCCTTCCTTCCTTCCTCCCTCCTTTCCTTCCTTCTTCCTTCCTCCCTCCTTCCTCCTTCCTCACTTCCATCCTTCCTCCCTCCTTTCCTTCCTTCTTCCTCCCTCCCTTCCTTCCTCCCTTCCTTCTTTCTTCTTCACTTCCATCCTTCCTCCCTCCTTTCCTTCCTTCTTCGCTCCTTCCTCCCTCCTTTCCTTCCTTCTTTGCTCCTTCCTCCCTCCTTTCCTTCCTTCTTCCTTCCATCCATCCTTCCTCCCTTCCTTCCTTGACTCGAGGACAACAGGAGGGTTAAATGAATCAGAATTTAATGGCACTCTTTAATAAACTCAGTAAATATGTAGTAGAGTGCTCACTATTGTTGTTTTAATTGACATCCAGAAACAAAATCCATATAAAATCCACCTTAAACTCTTTTATTGTGACTCTACTTTCTTTTCTGGCTCTTCAGGAAGGTTGGCAGTGACACAGATGCTGTTATTTCCATTTGACCCTCGTCTGACAGCCATTAGAGCTTTTTATTCACAATGCTAATCCCAAGGAGACTCAACTGCCAATCACCACCCAGTAAATGTACACTCCAGCTGATTATACCTCTTCCATACAGCGTTAAAGGGTTTTTCTCAGAGTAAAAACTTTTAATCCAGATCTCGAAGCATCTCGTCTCGTATTCAGTCAGCAGACGACGGCCCTCAGCAGTAGATATGCTGGAGATAATGGCTCTTTGCTCCGTGAAGCAGCACCTCTGCGTCTTCTCTTTTCCTTGAAGGTTAATATTTCATCAGGTTCATTTTAGGATGCTGGCGGAGGTTTGGGGTTGGGTCAGGTGAGTCGGCACGATGGGAAAAACCTCAGTTTAGTAGTTGTGTAGCAGCACAGTAACAACAACCACAATCCTGCAG
>NC_084990.1:23161768-23314268 GCF_963691925.1 Scomber scombrus
CTCATCTTTTTGTGGGTTTTTATTTTTAAGGATGCCATTTTAACACCTATATACTAACCATAAAAAAACCCATTAAAAAAGGTTTGTATTAGGTGCACATCGTTCGATCCTGTATACATCTCGAGTAGCTCTGACGCTGCACTCTTAATTCTTGTAAGGTTTGACAGGTTTTAATCGAGTCAGTCTCGAGTCGAGGAAGAAGAGGAGGCCCTAAAAAAAGAAGGAAAGAGAACGGAGGTTTTGAAGGAGAATTTTTTGATGGATGTTGAGACAAGAAGGAGTCAGAAGACGACAAAGAAGATGACGAAGAAGAGGAGCGTGTTCCCGGGCTGGCCGCTTGCTTTTAAAGTTAAAAAAAGAGGCGGCGAAGTCCTGCAAGAGGGAGCAGGTGGATGTTTTTATTTTTTATTTTATTATTATTATTATTATTTTTTAATTTTTAGGGGAGGAGGCACACTGCATTGCAAAATGTATCAACTTCCTTATAAATTATACATAGCACTGTAATTTGTCTTTAACAAAACAAACAAACAAAAAAAAAAGGAGAAAAAAAAACAAAAAAAGAGGCTTGGCTATATTGCATTTTGCCGTGTCTGTCGCTATTCCTTCGCTGCAGGTTTTAAATAACGGGGAGCTGCGTTTAGGAAAGGCTCTTTATTAACTGTTCATAATCTGTAGTATAAGCAAAGGTTATAGAGGTCTAGGCCACATCAGAGCTTTATGTAAAAGTCTACACCCTGCCCCTCTTTTTCTCTCTCTCTCTCTCTCTCTCTCTCTCTCTCTCTCTCTCTCTCTCTCTCTTTCTTTCTTTCTCTCTCTCTGTTGAGTTGATCACTTTTTTCGGAGCCTGTAATCAACGAGAGGAAGTCGAGACTGCTGCGACGCTCCAGGAGCTCCACGAAGAAGAAAAAGAATGAGGAAGAGGAGGAGTTACTGTGATTACCACCTCCAGGGGAGGGCGGGCTGTCACCGATCAAAGCTCATTGGTCGTTTCTTGTTTTCTCCTTCTTCCTCTCTCAAGTTTTTTGTTTTGTTTTTTTGTTTTTTTACAGCGTTATAACTTGAAAAGCAGGCTCACAGTCGTCGCCGTGGTGTAGCGAAATTTTAAAGACTAACTTTACTTGCCAACGTTTTATCTGATTTTTTTTTAAGCCCATATGAGGCGTTTTTTGTTGTTTTCTTTATTTTTTTAAAAACTGCTGTAAAAGCGAGACGGACCTAGCTGCAGATACAATGGAGAATGTAGAGGCAGACATCTTTACCTCTCTGGCTCCAAAACAAACAGGAAGTTACGTTACATTCACAGCAGACGATCGTCTTCTTTGTGACCTTTTTATTTGGACGCAGTTTGACAGGAAATAACGTCTAATAATTGTATTGGCCTTGTTGAATAGGGTTAGGGTTGATTTAAAACATTACGACACATTTAGAATAATTAGTATCTTTCCAAAGACTTCTTCCAATTGCTAACATATCAGTTTTACATATTGGTGGAGTTTATGTAGAAAGCAGACAATGATATTACACAAATACATGAAGTAAAAATAAACAAAAAACTTTCTTACCTAAAAGTTTTTTCTTTCTGAAATCGGCTATGTCTACCAAAGGGAATCAGAATCTGGTCTCCCCTACTTGTACTTTATTTATGGTGCGTTCCAGTTACTCCGAAGTCCGAATTTACCAGTCCGAGTTCCCAGTCGTAAATTTTTAACTGGAACTCCCCCTAAAGTCAGATCTTTGATTAGGAAAGTTGGACGAACCTCACTAGCTCTGACCTCAAAATCCAAGATGGTATTCCTGTGAGGGTTAGCTGTAGTAAAATCCTGTTTATTAGCAGTTTTGTCTAATTTGTGTCTCATTAAATCAGTCGTACACACACACAGCACTGTCCACTGACTTCTATCTGTGGACGTGTTGCTATGGTGATTGTACGTGTAGAATACAGTGAAGTGAGTTTCTATTAACTGATATTTCTATCCGCGGTTAAACTGGTTTTTCTGACTTCTAAACTGGAATGGATCAAATTTGGGTGTGGCGTCACTCCCAAGTCTGACTTCCAACTTCTGAGGTAAATGCAACGCAGCAAAAGTCTTTAAAAGAGTCAATTGACCAATGAAGTGATGTTTTTATTCATGGGGAATAAACACACTTCCGCTGCGATGCTAAACTCATTTCCCGTCAAACTGCAGCCAAAAAAAACGACAGAAAAGGACGATGTTCAGCTGCAATTGTCACATGACTTCTTGTCAGTTTAGGAAGAGGAGAGGTAAACATGTCTGCCTCTGAGTTCACCAGCTTGTCTGCAGTTCGGTTCTCTTCTTGTTGTGGTTAAAGCCAAGAGCCGTTGGCTTAAATAAATATTTAAAGTCCTATGTCACTTTATTTTTCTTGTTGACAAAGTGAGCCAAGTTGTTAAAAATGAGATTTAATTTTAAAAAAAGAAGAAAAGAAATACTTTCCTTTTTTGAATGTGTGAAAACGACTGACTGTGTGTGTTTTGGCCACTTTAAACTCGAATGCCTTTTATTTTATTTATTTCACACAATCTCATTATCTTCACTTTAAAAGGTTGTTTTTTTTGAGAACGGATTTTAATTACAAAGAAAAACAAAAAAAAGCCGTTTCTCAAAAAAAGTAGAAGTGCTATTATCTCTATTTGAATGAAGTCCGTCATTACGTGTATTACATTTACACCATTTAATATAAAAAAAAAAACAACATAGGTCAATGGTTGCAGCTGATAGCAGAATAGGCTAGAAATATTTTACAAGAAGCTGAACTGAACTCGCCACTTTAAAGATGATGTCCAAAAATTTACTGAAAAAGGAGAAAACGTCCTCGTTAAATGTGATATTCAGGCATGAAACTGGTTTAACATTCACCTCAGTGTAACACCGACTATTCAGTACTGCTACTACTTAGTGCACTTTTTTAAATTTTTATTTTATTTCTGTTGTTTGTCTCGTTTATGTAAATATTTCCATGTTTTTGTGTTTGTCTTTTTTTGTTTTATTTTATGTCGTTTTTGTCCAAATGTCTCCATAACAAACTGTCTCTTATCTCTCTATTTCTCTCTCTCTCTCTCTCCTCTCTCTCTCTCTCTCTCTCTCTCTCTCTCTCTCTCTCTCTCTCTCTCTCTCTCTCTTTCTCACACACACATACACATACACACACACACATACACACCACTCTCTCTGCTTTTGAGTTTTTGGATGTTAGTTCTCCCCTTCCCTCTGTTTTGAGATATTTGCTGGCAATCAAGAATTGTTTTTATTGATTAATAAAGTGTTTTTATTTTCACCTGTGACTCTTTGTTGCTCTGGTTGTCGTGAATGAGTGTGTGTGTGTGTGTGTGTGTGTGTGTGTGTGTGTGTGCGTAGTTGGGAGCTCGAGCCCAAAAAAAAAAGGGTTTAGATAGTGTAGTTTTTACATTCATACATGTGTCAGATATTGTTGCAGTAATTAAGGCTACAACTAGAGATGCACCGATGTATCAGCATAATATCGGTACCGGCTTCTATTACCCTTGTTGACTAACATCAGTAAATTAGACAAATTGTGCAGATGTCGTGGTTATTTGCAGTCGGACGGTCAGACTCCAACAGTAGCAGTATCTGTACGGAAAATTCTTATTAAAGTCTGTGTAAAGTAAGAATAAATATGTGTTCTGAGTTTGACATACCACAGAAAAGTGTGTTGTTAACCACCCTGCCAAATTTGAATGATTAAAAAAAATGCCAAATATATGAAATTAGCCTTCAAAGTTGTGTAAAAGTCTGCCTATTTCTCTTCTGCCAAACGCTGTGGGAGTGCCCGCCGAGTCCGCTGAAGCCCCGCCCCCTACCAAGTGTCACCTGTCAATCAAAGTCACCACCTCTGTGGGCGTTCCCGCCGAGTCCGTTGAAGCCCCGCCCCCTACCAAGTGTCACCTGTCAATCAAAGTCACCACCTCTACCAGAAACATGGACGCTAGGTCTGAGAGCGTTCTGCTGCTAGCTCATTTAACTGGCTAACTGTAGACCGTAGTAGTAGTAGTGTTAAATATTAACAATAACTAGCCACTAGGCATGTTAACCAGGGCTCTAAGGCTCTATCTCCACAATTCAGTACTGCATAGTTATCAGCCTTTTCACATGTTTTCTGTAACCATTTTCCAACATGTATAACATGTTTAGAAGTAAATCAATGAATTGACTTTACACAGACTTTAAGTATGTAATTGTACAACAGGTTAAAGGGATTTTTAAATGTGTGCCCATTCAAAAGATGGAATGATGGGCTGAATTACATTATTTTACAATAATTTTGTTTCTCTGTGGTATAAATAAAACATAACATAATCCTAAAAATATAAAATAAAATCAGTATATATCGGTTCTCTGCCAAATTCTTATTTTAAAAATTGGTATCAGCTCAGAATTTCATGATGGGTGCATCCTTAGTAGCAGCGATGGAAGTACAAGTACAGAAGTTTTCTCTTTTTAAGCAGGTACATGTTTAGCAGGATGAAGTGGTTTTTAAAAAAAGTTCTTTTAAAAAATAATCATTTCTTTAAGTTATTAAAAAGATTGTTTCATGAATTTGTGCTCATTCAAAGAAAGTGTAATGATGGGCTGAATTACTCTTTAAATCTATTATGTCTCATGTTGTGAAATATATTTAGTTTTTTTTTTTATCATAGAAGACTTAAAAAAAACAGACAATATTCACATTTGAGAAGCTGGAACCTGATAATTTAGACTTTTTCCCCCTCTAACATCACTCAAAATGATTCATTGGTTATTAAAAATAGTTTTAATAGACTAATCTAATACATTTGTCATAAACTGTCATCACGCCTGCTCAGAGACTGCAGCTGAAAATGAGCCAAGACGACTAAACTGGCACATTTACAGAAATGTTTATTCATAGAAACTGTCCCTGTAACTTTAAACTGTATAAATAAATAAATAAATAGTTGGCAGCTAATCGATTAATCGTTGAGGCTTTACAGTAATTTAGTAAATCTGATTTTCAGAAAGGTCTTGATGGAGTGTGAAGAACCTATCAGAAAAAAAGCTTCCTGTTATATTATCAGTTTATCTTATCGACTTTATTCATGTGTTTTGGTCTTAAGTGAGTCAAACCAGTAAAACCATCACATAATAACCTACAAATAATATATATCTATGTTATATCTTTACTAGAGTAAACCATCTATTTACTGTGAAAAATGAGCAATTTCAACAATATTATGTCTGTTTTTTTCAGATTATTTTGCACAATATCATGTTGTATTTGACCTAAGACATGAAAATATAAACCTAGTTTTTGTCCAGCTTTTATTAAACTTCATCTCTGATTTCATTTGACAATTTATTTTAACCTAGTTTTTTTTTCTTTTAATAAACCTTTTCTCTTATCTTATTTATTTTATTTAAATGTTCTAAGCATTTTATCATCCATATTTTTCTCCTGGTCTCAGTTTTTTCATTTTTGATTTCTTTATTTTTATTCCTCTTTCTTTATGTTGTCACTTGTTCTGTCTTATTATCAGCAGTGAAGCATTTTAATATAAATGAACCTTAATGAAAGCTGCTGTATAAATAAAGGTTTGATTGATTAAAAGTGACACACCAGCGTGAAACAGCACGATAACAAAAAAAGGTTGTTTTTATTCTCCAAAAACCGACAAGCAAGACATGAAAAACCACTACGAAGATTGATACTAATGAACCAAAAAAATTAACCACTGGAAAAAAAAAAACGTTTTTCGTAACCGTACAACAAGAAAATCTCTAAAGATGAACACAGATTTGTTTTTTTTCTCCCTCGAAAAGCACCAATGTCCCAAAGTTTTTTTTAAATGAAAGAAAAGAAAAAAGAATAATGGCACACTGATGGAAAATTTAAAAAAAAAACTAAAATAAAACATCACCTAGCTTTAATACAATCATCGTAGCGAGATGAGTGGGCACTGGACTGAATGTAAACATGTAAAGAAGATACTGAAGAAGTACTCGAGCGATTCTTTAATAAAGGTGCAGCGTACAGGATTTAGTCCCTTCTGGGCTACCGTAGAAATGTGGTGAGTTCTGTAGATATAAACGTCTTAATCTAAGTTAAAGAAAACACAGTGATTCTTATTTTTCAGGTCATTAAACGCTGTTTAAAAAAACATACGTACGAATATATTTATTTTTTTGCTACTAAATGTCGACTAAATTCTACAGACTGCACCTTTAAAATAACATGAACTTTTTTTTTAACACTGCATTTGACGTTTTTCTCCCCATTGTTGGTTTTTTTTTTGGTTTTTTGGGGAGTTTTTTTTTTTCTTTAAGCAAAACTGAAGCATATTTACATTTAAAGATATCCAGATAAAAGCAGAATCAAATGAGTGACACTACACTAAAAAAGACGAATGAGTCCATTGATGTCTTGCTTGTCTTTGCCCTCCTCCTGCCCCCTCCCCCAAAATGCCCCCCAGCTTCCAAAAAACCCCCCTGTCCAAAGTACAATGAAGTTCAAAACTACAGTTCTTCTTCTTCTTCTTTCTTTTTTTGGCCCTCCGTTAGTTTTTGTCGTCCTTTTTCTCGTCTTCGGTCGGGTACGAGTGCCAAGTGAGCCGCTCCTCGTAGAAAGAGATGACCACCTGCGGACACTTCACGTTGGCCTCCTTCGCCGGCACCAGGTCGGCTTCATCAGAGTTTTTCCTGATTGAAAAACCCAAAAAACAACGAATTCAACAGATACATATTTAACATCACAGTTTAATTGCTGAACATCTGGGAGTAATTCAGTTTAAAACAGCTGCTGTGTCGTTGTTTTTATCAACAAAGTGTTGTTTTCAGTTTGTTCAAATTGTGTTTTAAGGTTGTATGAAGTTGTGTTTACATTTATACATCCTTTGTGTTGGGTTTCTTTTGGTGCAACAAGGCGGGGAGTTCCGGTCCTCTGCAATGATGCCAACGCTGAAGTAACTTAAAACTGCATTCTATCAAAAGGCCACCAGGGGGCGACCGTTTTGGTGTCAAAAGGACTTCCGTCTCAATACAGGTCAATGGAGAATTCAACAACTTCTCACTTCATTTTCTAACCTCAGTTTTCAAAATGTGTTTATGGTCTCAATCGCTAGTTTAAAGCCTTCTTCAATGCAGTATGATGTTCATTTGTGAAATTTTGGCCTCCCTGATTTTATATTTGACGATAAAGCAGGGTATGCATTAGGGCGTGGCTACGTCGTGGTTGACAGGTTGGTTGGTTCACAGGTTCAGGAGGGCGCCTCATGCCCCTCCTGATGCCCATATAAGTAGAATCCGTGTTTTAATTTTTCCCAGCATGCACCTGATATTTTCAAGATGGCGCTGCTCAGATCCAATACTGTTGGCTTCCGAGCAGCAGTCCACAAATGTTACGTCCATTTCTTATATACAGTCTATAGGTGCAACTAATCAAAATTGTCAGGAAAACACCCGACTGGCACCTCAAAATAAAATATAATAAATAATTACACATAAAAACCGTCACAGTACGAACCATTTCATGAGGAACATGAGTTCTCCCGTCGAATCTGTGGCGCCGATAATCCTTTCTGGATCCAGGGCTCGAGCAAAGCCTCTTAGTTTCTCTGTCTGAAGATCAAAAAGAAACAAAAGAAATACGACTTTAATTAAGGCACAATAACAAAGTACTGATATAACAAGTTTTAAATAAGTTATAGGAGACAAACAGGCTCATTAGTACGAGTCTGCAAAGGTCAGTACAGTCACGGAGAGAGATTTGTTGAGTGATTTCCATTTTAGTGTCACATTTCTTCTAGAGCTGCAGTGATTAATCAATTGACAGAAAATTAATTGCTTCGTCTATTTTGATAATCTATTAATCGTTTAAGTAATTTTTTTTAAAGCAAAAGTATTTAATTTGGGATTTTAAGAGAGCTGCTTGGAAAAAAACCCCCAAACATTTAATGACTTCAACTTGATTTAAAGGTCAATATTTATTTTTCACAGGCTTTTTTCATCATCAGTTTGTTAGTTGCAGCCCGAATTTCTTGTTATACATATTTGTGCAGTATTTTATGCTTAAAACAGAGTCCTGCACATGCAAAATTTGATGAAACTGGTGAAAAATACTGTGCTGTGTAATTTGCAGGTTCAGGTCTAAGGTGCAACGCTTAAAATATTTTAAAGACGTAATTATTGCATCATAAAAATATATAATTTTAGTAACACATCCACAAAAAGATGCCCACGATTAAAATTGATAAAAGCCTTTTTTTTTTTTTAATCATGTAGTTTATTTGTGAACTCTCTGCTTTCATTTTAAAAATCACATCACATTGCAGTCGGTGAAATGGATCCTGAGGAGAAGTGGAGATTTATTTTGTATCCGATGTAGTAGATTGATTTTAATTAGGGTGCAGGTCAGGTTGGGTACCGAATTTAATTAGTGAAGCTGTCGGATAACCTGTGCAGTTTAAAGCACAGCGGATATACGAGTGTGCAGGGCTCTGGCTTAAATATCATGTTGACATGATCGTACCTGTAAGTTTTACATTCTTGTGTCAGCAGTTTAAAAACACTACAGCATCACATTTATTATGAATTGAGGAGAATCAGTGAGGTCTGCATCTTGTGCTGGGTATCAGTACTCGATACCTTTTAAGGTATCAACCGAAATAAATCAATGCCAAGTAGTATGGAAACGTCTCTCGTCAAACGATACCTGCAATCCATCCTTTTTGGACCCAGATCTAGAAAATATGACTATTTGTATGGACTTGCTTACAGCCAATCAACAGCAAGCGTTCATGGATTTAACGTGACATGTGATTGGTCCACTGCCACAGCGGCTACAACCCGTCTGTGGTGGCGAAGTCGTGGTGAATTTGATTTAGCGCGCTTAGCAGTTCAGCAGCCAAGATGCCACCTAAACGCTCTAAAGTGTGTCTACACTACACGCCTGTTACACCGGATACAAGACAGAGACCTACATGTGTTAATGGGAATCTAATGAAGGACTCAGTTGGTATCAGTATCACTTTAAGGTTACTTGGATTGGTGCTGGTATCATATTTGTTTAAATGATACCCAGCCCTAACTGCATCTTCAGAAAGTCTGCAGGAAGTCCACGTGAGCTCCGGGAAGAGATGATGAATTGTGGATTTGGACGATTCAAGACAAAGACCAGTGAAGAAAGAAACATGAGATTCAACCCCAAACTACAAAGAAAGACACCTGTCGCCTGCATCTCTTCATCCATGCATCTTATTATGGATGTTTTATGTTCTACCATTATTTTATTACAATACTTTTAACTGCTCAACAACAACAAAAATTTCCATGTGATCTCATGTAAACCAAAAATGTTCCTTTTACTCTTCCACCAGAAAACAAAAGACCTGACCTAATAATTATGATATCGACTTATCGTACAATAACGTGATTATCAGCATCATCATGTCTATATATGGACTTATCGTATGATACATGGACATGACCTTTGACCTCAGTATTGCCACACTTCACATTAGCAGCTAAGAGGCTATTCATGTCACATTGGCTAAGTGAGTAGTGTCCTCCATTCCTCACTGTGTTCGTCCTGAGTGGAGACTGCAGAAGAATTAAAGGTAAATAACCCCTACTATCCCACCCCCCTTACATTATATTTTGTCTTTTTGTTGTAATGTCTTCTGTTTGTGTTTATTATGGTATTTTATTTTTTTTTGTCAAATGTTTTTGCTATGTTCAAAACTCGGGTTATCCTAATAAAGAATTTTTGAAACTAACCGAAGGAACTTACTTCGTCTTTCTTCTTCTTCGATTTACTTTCATCTCCTTCTGCTTCTCCGGCCGCCTTCCTCTTCCCCTCTTGTGCTGATTTTTGGGACTGCAGAAACTCCGCAATCAAATCCGGACAGTCCAAGTTGTCTTCTGGCTCCCACGTGTTATCTTCACTGTCGACATTAAAGAACATTAAAATAAACAGTTTTAGGGGGAACGGTATGAATAAAATACTGATAAGTGACACAACTCTACCCTCCCCCTCCAAAAAAACAACACTCACTCCGAGAAGCCTTTCCACTTGAGAAGATACTCTACTCTCCCTTTCACAACCCGCCGATTCAGGACCTTTTCCACCACGTATTCCTCCTCCTCCTCCTCTTCCTCCGCTACTCCGTCTTCTGGCTTCTTTTCCTTCTTCGGCTCAGGTGAGGTCATTTTGCTCTCCGCCGGGGTCGACGCTGTAGGAAAAGAGCAGAAAGTTAAAAGATCCCAAAGAGAAGATGCGCCGTCTTTACTCCGGAGCCTGCAAGTGTTCATTAAGATCATTTTCAGGTGTCTGGGATTCAGTTTTTTAGTCTTAACTGGTTCACAACTGGATGGGAAACCAGTCTGCTGAGTGGGCCACAAACACACTTATGGTGCCACGTTGTAGACAAACACTAGTATATTCATCTCTCCACTGTCGACACACACCTTACCGCACAAGGACAAGTGATTCAGAGACATGTATGTTAGGAAATAATGATGTTTAAAACCTTCTGTAACAGTGGGACCATCGTTAGGGGTTTCTGTAGTCAGGCTCATACTCATCAGGTAGACCTGGGGACCAGCAGGTTCCTGGTCAACGTCAAGATTGTTGCATGATGGAAGCGAGCGGGAGTCAATGTGGTAGAGAGGAGAAAACAGCGTTGGAAAAAATGGGATTCATTGAAAAGATACATGGGTGACAAATGTGAGCCAATGCAGATTAACAGCAGTCGATGTATGAAGCACTTGGTTTTTGTTTTTTTAATAACTTTACAGCTAAATGTATGTATAATGTTTCTGTCACAGTTATAGATTTCTATTTTAAAAAGAAGACGGCTTAATCTGCATTGACTAGTTACCCATGTACCATTAACCAATGGTGGAAGGCGTATTCAGATCCTTTACATCAATGTTAAAATACTCCATTACAATTAAAAGACCTGCATGAAAAATCCCAATAAAGTTAAAGCACATAAGTATGAGCAGCACTTACAATATTAATGTAAAAGTAATTCATTTGATGGTTGCATATTATCATAAATTACATCATTAGATTATTAATAGTGAAGCATCAGTGTTAGAGCAGCATGTTACTGTTGTAGCTGCTGGAGGTGGAGCTAGTTTACACTACTTTATATACAGTTAGCTAGTTTAGTCCAGTGGTTCCCAACCTAGGGGTGGGGCCCCTCCAAAGGGTCAGCAGATAAATGTGAGGGGTGGTGAGATGATTAATGGGAGAGGAGTTTTCAGTTTTTGGACTTTTTCTCTAATCTTTGATTTTTGCTGAAATATTGGATCATTTGAACATTTATTGAAATGAAACCATGTGAGAAGTTTAGAGGGAAAAATCACTATTTGGTGGAGCTGTTAACAACTCATAGACATCTGAAATGCGACCTCCGACTACACACTGCTTTTTGTAAGATGTCAAAAGACAAAAAAGCTTGGAAACCACTGGTTTTATCTTTAACAATGTGTTGTATTTTAAAAGCTTGTTATATTATCCATTGTGTCAAATCTTCATCTGAGAAGTAACTAAAGCTGTCAAATAAATGTAGAAAGAAGCATCACATGGATATACTAAGTGTACAGTAGAAATGGGGGAGGGGGGAGTTACAAGTGTATTTTTTTATTTGGAGTTTAAAAATATGACCCTAACTAAAATGCACCAACATGATAGCAGCACCTGAGCTACCTGCATACCGATCAAAATATGCATTAATTATAAATCAGAGGCAGGTAAGGATGTTTTTTTTATGGCTTTATGGCAGGGCCACTTACTGCCAGCATCAACAACACCTGGCAGCAGTTTACAGCGTGTACCATTAACAGCAGTGTGTGGAGATGCTCCAATAAAAACCAATGCATACTTTATGTTATCATGCATTGTCGTGGTGTATAATCTGTGCATGCTCCAATAAAACCAATGCATACTTTATATTATTATGCATTGTGGTGGTGTATCATCTATGCATGCTCCAATAAAACCAATGCATACTTTATATTATTATGAATTGTGGTGGTGTATCATCTCTGCATGCTCCGATAAAACCAATGCATACTTGATGTTATCATGCATTGTGGTGATGTATCATCTGTGCATGCTCTCATAAAACCAATGCATACTTGTATGTTATCATGCATTGTGGTGCTGTATGATCTGTGCATGCTCTCATTTAGATATTTCATTTATATCATTTGTAGCTGCTACTGTCTGCTAGCGAAGAAAAGAAAACACCACACGACAAAAGCCTCAAAGCAGAGACTCCTCCATATTGCTTTCCCCATTAACCACTAATATAACACACGCTGTCAGTAGATAATAATGGTTATTTATGGTTATACAGTTAAATAATTCTCATTGAAACGATGCAACCAGCTAGCTAAACGTTACAACACGTTTGGAGGGAAGGCAAAGATTAAACTCACCGATGATTTACACAATTTAAAGGCTTTTTAAAGAAGAAGAACAAAAAAGCTCCACTCGAACCGAAATGAACGATGACAGCTTTCTGCCTCGCTAATTGTGTTGTTTTTTTTTGTTGCCAAAATACAGACAAAGCCGCTAGCTTGACCACAGCGAAATGTGTCGTTTCCGCCCCTTCGTCTGGTAAGAGAGGAGGAGGAGGAGAAAGAGGAGGAGGAGGAGGAGCAGGAGGAGAAGGCAGCCGGAGAGAGAGATGGCGGCGCTTCGCAGATCTCACAGTGGAGGGATTTATATATGCAGACGGACGAGCTGCGCGGGCATGATGTGTAGATCTGTGCACGCAGGGAGCGCGCAAGGACCAATGGAATGCAACGCCCCCCTCAGTGCATTAATGCAAACATAAACAAACCCCTCATCTACACAGTTATCTACATTAATGTGGGTTTTTTAATTAATTAATAAAAAACACCTTCATTTAAAAATGTCTATTTATTATCAAAGCCTAAGTATACTAAGTCACATTATGTACAAAAGTAATATTGGTCTTAAGTGGTAATATACCTGAATTTTATATTATTATTGTACAGATTAGAATTTATATATGTGTGTGTGTGTGTGTGTGTGTGTGTGTGTGTGTGTGTGTGTGTGTGTGTGTGTGTGTGTGTGTGTGTGTGTGTGTGTGATCCACACACACACACACACACATCATTTAGATTATAAGCATTGTTTATTTGTTTGTTTTAGGGGATGGATGTTTTGCCCCGCCCCCCTCCTTTTTACGCGTGCGCGCATACTACCGGAGGCGCGCACGTCATGCGTGACGTGTGACGCAGCGGCGGTGCTTGTGTTGTGTGACTTGCGAAATGGAGATAGGAGCTAGTCGCGGTTACAACAAGCCTCTGGAGACTCTGGACCGGAGGACTTTATACTCTGAGGGAGCAGAAACGTCGACCAGCAACAGGACGATAACATAACAAACAAACAGCAGTGGCAGCCGGCTGGATATTCCCCCCCCCTTCAGCAGCTAACACACACTCCATGAAAGTAAGTAACGTCCTGGGCGTTAAGTTAGCCGTTAGCTCCGAAGTGTTTATCACTCAGGCCAGAACACTAACCAGCCGTTAAAACAGCCGTTAATGTTCTTTACGTTATCATACGTTATGGACGTTTTTAAAACAGCCGATAAACAGCCGTTAGTGTTCTATACGTTATCAGACTGAATGAAGTCATCTGCCAACAATAACATGTTGACTTCTGTCTGTTTCTGTCTGTTTTTTAAAATAATAAATCACATTAAAACTATCTAAAAGCACAGCTGAGATGTAATATAACGTTTTAAAAAAGCTGTTATAATATCAGTAAATATGGTTAAAGTAAGTTAAAAGAAAGTGATAGTTGTATCTCTGTATGTATCTGCTCCAGCAAATAGTTGATTAGTTGCCAACAATAAAAATTAATTTCTGGTTGCACCTTCTTAAATGTGAATATTTTCTGGTTTCATTAGTCTTCTTTGACAATAAACTGTCAAAAATGCAAACTGTAAACACTGTTTATAATTTTATGACAATATTATGGAGTAAATAACTGACATTGAGTTATAATTGTCTGATTTCAGTTTGGAAACCCATGTAGAGCTGCACCCAAAGATTAGTTTCATTATGATTAATATATATTAATATTAATGTGATTATTTCCTCATTTAAATTGTCTGGAAACATAGATCAGCGTTTCCCAAAACCCAAAGCATCATCTTCAAATGTCTTACTTTTTCACGATAAAACAGAGACTCAAAAACAAGTAATATATTCATGAAAATAGTTGGCGATTCATTTTATAATTGACTAATCGTTGCAGCTCTAAACCCATGTATAGATTAGTGCATGATTAATGTTCACCAATCAGTCTATATTTATTGATTTAACTGTTTTAACAATCTATTATTCATTAAGAGGAAGGGGAAATGCCACACCCACTCCTATTTTCTGCTATATTTCATTAAAAACTGCATATCTGTGACTTTTGGAGTGTTGACTCGATAAAATAAGAAATTTAGGCTCTGTCAATGTTTTTTCTTGCATTTTCTGACATTTTATAGTAGATGACTAATCATTTATTACTTGGATATATTCCTTTAAGAATATAAATATCCAAATTCTCTGGTTACAGCTAAGAACATGTGAATATTTTCTAGCTTTTATGACTGTAAACTGAATATCTTATCTTATCTTTATTGACTGTTATCTTTGGCTTTTTAAACATGTTTTGACATTTTATAAACCAAACCGTGACATATTTATCCATAATAAAACAATTGTTAGTTTCAGCCCTATTTTATAAACAAAACAACTGTCAGATACCCATAAAAACCTCTTGACAGATGAAATGAATGCCAGCTGTTGCTGGTATGTCACTCCTGCCTCTTTGTGAACACAGTGTGCCAATACAATAACTACTTCTCTATCTCAGAAGGGAAGCAGAGGCAAATATAAGTGTTTCACCAGCCTTACAATGGGGTGATACTGGTCTGCCAGCTGTACTGAACAATGGACTGCACAATGGGGAATTTTACTGAGGTTCAGGAAGGGAGACTACTAGTTAATCTTTGAAATGTCTCTCAAGAATCCAAATATTTTAGGTTTTTTTTTATAGAGTTAAACAGAAACAGCAGTGAGAGTGACTCAGTTGGTTACAGCTTTTCTTTTAGAGGCTGAGTCATCATCTCAAAAACAGAACATCTACAGTGTACCAGTGTTTTTCATCCAGATTAATTGATTAATAATCTGTTTCTCATTGGTTTCTCTCTTCGTGTGTGCAGTGCAGCACTCGGTAGGATGATCAGTAATCAAGAAGAAGATGTAAGTAACCTCCTGATGTGTTTTTTCTTTCTAAATTTAACACTAAAATTCATTTCTTATGAGGCAGAATTTTAAAAATAAACTCTCTTCCTCTGTTTAAACATGCACCATTTATTTACCACTCATGTACAATATAATCCCTCTCATTTTATTTTATACTCTAATTGAAAATAAAGCAAAAAAAAAAAAGGCAGATTTTATTCAGTAGAGCTTCTATATTTCCATGTGTTGTGTTTCTGTGCATGTGATAGTAAACCTTCTTGAATCTTGAAATGCCAAAGAACATCTCCTCCATTGATGTTGTTTAAGAGCATATGAGGAAGTTAGTCTCCGTGTAGAGAAGGCATGTGTTGTGTCTACATGTTTATCTACATGTCGATCTATTAGAGACGCTGCAGCAGTATGTTTCTTTCCTTATTTAAATACTTCTTCTTGTTTTGTTTGTTTTTTTGCCCTTCAGGAGTTTGTCGCAGTGCGGGTTCAAGATCCCCGCATTCAGAACGAAGGCTCGTGGAATTCACACGTTGACTTTAAGATATTCCTACATGTAAGTATTAAAGACAGCGAGTAGTCTGTCTGAATGGTGTTTGTGGTTGTGGTTGTAAAGCAAGGCAGCACATTTCATACACAGGAGCAACTCTGTGTGCTTTACATAGAAACAAAATATCAGATGATTTAACAGTAAAGATACATACATGAAAACATACAATAAAAGTACAGAAAAATACAAAGAGAGAAAGAAAACAAAAAGCTAGACTAAAACAGAGCATAAACTATGAGTGTAGCATAAAATAATGATTTGCTTTAAATGTATTAAAAGAACATACAAGTGCAAATGATAGATTTATTCATTTAAAGTGCTTTTTTTTTTTAAAGAGCTCAATCATAAGTACATGAAAAGAGAAATGTTTTAAACCTGGATTTAAAAATATTCACATTTGGGGGCTGATTTCAGTTCTGTTGGTGAACTTTCTGTGAAATGTTTTGGTGATGCTTTTAGTTTCCAGTCAGATGAGAATTACCCATAATATTGACACTTATCCACACCACTCAGCTCTCTATGAAGCCTTTATCTTTACTTCAGAGTCATTACAGTAAGTAAGCAGCTGTACATCCCCTCAAACCTCCAGATAACACTAACTCGATAGGATTTCAGCCCAGCTTAAGCTAATCTCTGTGAGAGCATGTAGTTTTTCCTTACATTGTGTTCAGACAGGAGGTGATGATGATGATGAGGATGATGATGATGATGATGATGATGTTGTTGTCGTCTTGACAGCAGTCTGTGTTTAAGAGCGCTGTGTCAGCAGTTCGAGAAACTCCCAACGCATAGACGGATGTGTGGCTGTTGACTCATGAAATTGAGAGGAGATCATGTGACCTCACATGATCGTATGTCATTTATGTTGCTAAATACTTTTTTTTAAAGAAGGCTAAAAAAAACAACCACCTCTTCACTTCAGCCTTCATCTCAGTTTTCTATTAGTCATCTTTACACTGATGCACTACTTTTAAAAGGTTGTATTTTACTTGATTTTATATATTGAGTTCAATTCAGTTCAATGCCGTTATTGTCATTACACAGCAGAACAATGAAATATACTTCCCCAGTTACTGATACCACATAAAACAACAGACAATGAGACACGTACATTAAAAAAAGAGAATATATAAAAATGGCAGTAATAAAAATAGCAACAAGAGCAGAAGTTACAGACTTAATTAAACATGTTGGCTCATTCCAGGTGCATACTCAGTTTACACTATCGCACAGTTAATAAGTTTATAATTTGAATAGCACTGTTTTAACTATTTTTTAAATCATTACTATTTTTATTTTCCGTCTTATATTACATTAATGTTTCTTTAGTTTTGTTCTTTTTTAACATTGCTTTATGCTCCTTTTAGGCCCTTTTTAATGTGAAGGGCTTGACTTATATCATTTATTTTATTGTAAAGCACTTAGAACTGCTTTTCTTGTATGAAAGGTGCTTTACAAATAAAATTATTATTATTTAAATGTGAGGTACATAAAAAGCTCCCAGTGTTCACGCTATTTGATCCATTCTCTCGTATCTTCTAGTTATTTTAACACTTTTCAAGCAAATTAATTCTTATGTGTCTGTAAATTTGAATGGAAACACAACCTTTTATAATAGAGATACAAACAATGAAACAGTAATATCTGCACAATTTAACTTAAAGCTCCTAAAAACAGACATGACTTAGCTACAAATAAAACAGGAAAGAAGAAATGACACTACTGAGGTCTTTTATCTACCAGTGGAATCTGCTGTAATGACACAGGCCGTCTGTAATTGATTATGTCTCGTCAGAAGTGCAAACATCAGCGGACTGTCACACTTTACTGGAACAAGTCTGACATGTGACGACGTGTTAGCTCAGCAACAGTCAGAACAGCTGCAGCCTGAGTCAACTACAGTCACAATACTGGTTAAAGAAATTAAACAGGTTGTAAGATTAAGTAACAAGACCCCAAAAAAGACCAAAAGCCAACAGTGTTCCTACTTCTCCTTTTGGTTCCTGCTTAAGATGGAAATCTCTTTTAAAAAGGGTGACAAACATTATAACATCATCATTAAAATGTCTCAGTTATTCCCTGAAACAGCTGGGCTCTGTAGCTTTTAGCAAATGTTTTCATTGAACTATTTTCAGCTGTGGATGAATACACATTTGTTGCTCTGGTGAGTATTTCAGACAGCAGGAGGGTGTGTGAGCGTGTGTGTGTGTGTGTGTGTGTGTGTGTTTGTTTATATTAATGAAGGAACAAGTCACAATGCAACAGTTAATAATACTGATGGGTTTTTAACAGCAGCATCAAGTGTTTAGATACATAGAGAACATTTTCAGCAGTAAAATAGATAATATCACCATTTTTAAACTTTAATGGTATTTTAACATTAGCTCACAGTGTAGTCTTACATGTTTCCATGTTTTTACTATTATTGGGTTTTATTTTTATTTCTCAAATTGCATGTTTTTATGTTTTTTGTTTCCAATTCTTACTGTTAAATGTTTGTTTTATGTAAAGCACATTGAGTTGCCTTTGTGTATGAAATGCGCTATATAAATAAAGCTGCCTTGCCTTGCCTATAAACTATAACACACACCTTTCTGTTTCCATTGGCAGACCAACAGTAAAGCCTTCACAGCCAAGACGTCCTGCGTGCGGCGGCGCTACAGCGAGTTTGTTTGGCTCAAGAAGAAACTGCAGAAAAATGCAGGTTTGGTGTAAGTAGACTTTTCTTTTGTCTTTTGAATCTATTTAACCTTCTTTTTTTATCTTAACTTCTAATAAACCTTTTGTCTTACTCTGTCTTATTTTACTTCCATCCTTGTCTTCATGTTGTCACTTGTTCTGTCTTATTATCAGCTTGTCAATCAGCTGTGAAGCACTTTGAACTACATTAACCTGTATGAAGGTATGAAAGCTGCTGTATAAATAAAGTTTGATTGTTGTCTTCCCTCCAGGCCGGTCCCAGAGCTGCCAGGAAAGTCTCTGTTCTCCTTCAGCAACGAGGACTTCCTGGAGAGGAGAAGGAAAGGACTTCAGGCCTTTTTGGACAAGTCAGTTCTTGTTCTTTAGTTTTTCCTTCGTAGATTAAATATCGTCTCTCGATCTGCTGTTTAAATATCAGTCTGTGTTTCTGTTTGACCGTCAGAGTGGTGAACATGACCGTGTGCCTGTCAGACAGCCAGCTGCACCTCTTCCTGCAGACCCAGCTCCCAGTCGGTCACATCCTGGACTGCGTGCAGGGACACACTCCGTACACGGTGATGGACGCCATCCTCACCTACGCCTCGTCCAATCGGGGCTTTGCTCAGGCTCAGGAGGACGACTCCATCAAAGAGCCGAGTCTGACGGTTTCTTACGAGTCCATGGAGAGGTACGAGTAGCCATATGAGCTAACCTTTTTATCTCCGAGAGGAACCTCATGGACCTAAATGTAGTGAACATGGAATTAACTTGTTGTTTTTTGGCTTCTTTGCTCCTCAGTCCGGCTCCTCATCAACCAACCGAAGACACCGTCAGACCCGAGCTGCTGCCCTGCGCTGACCCCGACCCTCTCGAAGGTTTACTGGAGATCCACGACAGAGACACAGCAGAGAAACCCTCGATAAGAGTCCTCCAGAATCAGAACCACTTGGAGGCCGTTGTGGAGGACTGCGGCCCGACAGAGGCGAGCTTCTTTCTGGGCGACCGATCGCCCGACAGCCTCAGCCTCTCAGAAGAGACTCAGCCGAGGAGCTGTCTGATTCAGACTCCCGTGGAGGTGCACTCGCCCATGGGGGACGGTTTTGAGGAGAACTGCGGGTTTGAGGAGGAGCGCACAGTTACAGAGGAGCCGTCAGAGACAATAGAGGAGACGTCAGAGACAGTAGAGGTAACGTCAGAGACAAT
Source organism: Scomber scombrus (assembly GCF_963691925.1). Taxonomy (NCBI): domain Eukaryota; kingdom Metazoa; phylum Chordata; class Actinopteri; order Scombriformes; family Scombridae; genus Scomber; species Scomber scombrus. The sequence continues at coordinate 23,181,488 of NC_084990.1, forward strand.
AGAGGTGACGTCACAGACAATAGAGGAGACGTCAGAGACAATAGAGGTGACGTCAGAGACAATAGAGGAGACGTCAGAGACAATAGAGGAGACGTCACAGACAATAGAGGAGACGTCAGAGACAATAGAGGAGACGTCAGAGACAATAGAGGAGACGTCACAGACAATAGAGGTAACGTCAGAGACAATAGAGGAGACAGTTTCTCTTACTGACCTGAAGGAGATGGAACATCTAGATAAGATAGGCTGTGAACTAGCAGAAAAATGTGCAAATTATGTTTTAGATTTTACAGACTCGAATGAGCAGAGCATCGAGGATGACGCTGAGGAAGACGCAGAGGAAGACGTCTCCTCCGAAAATCAGGTTTTAGAAAATCACATCACCTCTGAGGTCAGTGAAAGTCGCGTTACAGATGTCACCCGTCCCGAGGAGAACGGGACACCAGACGAGCAACGAGAGCCAGAGGAGGAAACTAGTGATGAACTGCTGAAAGAAGAGGAGTCAACACCTCAGCCTGAAGTCCCTGAGGTGGGTCAACATGTGGTCGGAGTCCCAGAGGAGGACCAAGACCAGGCCGAGCAGCAGGAAGTGGATCTGAATAAAGAGGAGAGCGACGAGGACAGCCAATCACTGCCATCGTCCAATGAGAGCATCGTTAAGGTGAGCGATGAAGAAGAGGAAGAAGTGTGCGACGAGGCCGCCGACGGCTACATGAAAAGTTCTCCCGACGACGTCTCTCATTGGTCGGACGTGGACGCGTGCAGCAGGAACATTTTGGACCTGCAGATGAACGGCTGCTCAGCGGAGAAAGACCTGCCGTACATGTCCGACCTCAGAGACCTCAGCGACTCTTTGGACGTCAGCTCGACCGTATCCGGCGGAGATTTAAACGAAAACAGCGAATTCAGCATCTTAGAGACGAGCCGCGTCCCCGAGCTCGCGGACGGCAGGTCCTCGCCGTGTTTGGACGCCTCGGAGGAGACTCCTGAGGTGGAGGTGCATTAATTAAACAGCCATCACTGGGTCGTCGTCCCATCACTGAAACTCCTGCTTAAAAAAAACAAACATCTGTATCTTATTTTAGATTTAAAACCTTCTCATATACTCAGGTACAGTAAATATCGGTCCTGTTTTTCCACATTTAACCAAGTTCTGGGTGATTGGGTTTGTTTGTTTTGTTTTGTGAACAGCAGAGGGTGCCCAAGCTCACAAAAACACACACATACATGCATCATGATTTTAGTGTTTGTTTGTTTTTTTTGACCATTTCTAAACAGTTAAAGGTTTTCATTGTTCTGTTAATATGTTGGGAGTCACATTTTAAGTCAGATGTCACCGCTCCGAAAAGACGTCATGTTATTTTATGGACAAATTATGACAGAAATATACACTGAAATGAAGTCAAAGTGATTTATATATAATGTGAAACTCAACAAAAGTCCACAAAGTCTCAACTGTGTTCTACTGAATCCTGATTATGTGAGTTAAAACAAAAAAAATCAAGTTATAATTGACACTTCTTATTGTTCACACCAGTATAGATTTAAAAAATGTGGCCGGACCTTTTAGCGCACACTGATCTGATCTGAACATTTACGTCCCCTAATTCAGTTTTACAGGCAGCAGCGTCGACCTGATATTTATTTATTTATTAACAGTTTAAAAGTTTTATCTCCACAAAGCACGAATAAACTTTTAGACATGAAGATATTTAACAAGGGTCAAACAGAGATAATTAAAGTTGAACCCTTTGAACCCTGAGAGCTGATGAGAATAATAGGGAATCTTTATAAACTCTTTAAAGAGGAAACGTGAATCAAGGATGAGGAACAGTTTAAACACTAAAAGCTCTCAGTTAGTATCAGGTGGTTTTTCGGTGGAGATTTGTTGGGGGGGGGGTTTCATTTCTAAGTGACTTATTTCCTCGTTCAGGACAAACGCTGCCTCTCTCCTCTAATAACGGACCTTTACAGTCACATGAAACTATCCTCAGCTTAGTTTAATTTAACATCTGTGAAGCTTCAGTTTGACTTCGACGTTCCTGCTGCTGCTTTTCAGTTCTGATGTGTTAAAAATAAAAATAAAAAGGGACTCGGAGTTAATTTCACTGTTTCACACAGAAATCAGAAACAAGCTGATTTTTTTTAACTGTTATTGATTCACAGCAGGCAGGTTCTTCAGTTCTGGGTTTAAACACTGTTAATGTAGGTTTGTTTTTTTTAAAGTCGCCTCTCTGTTTTATAACGTGGATCTAACGAGGGGAATAATACCGACCTGAGTGACCTGTAATTATACAAACTGTAGTCTGGTTTTATTTCAAATAAAATGTTTTTTCTTCTTTACTGCCTCACATCTGGTTTCTTTTTTAAAGCTGGGTATCGAGTATCAGTCCAAAAACCTTTAACCCTTTATCAGGTGAATAACTATATTTGGGAACTTCCGTAAACATCCCAGAAAGCCTCCCTGTGCCTTTCTGTGAGGTTGTAGAAACATGTTAGAGACTTTTTGGAAAATGATTTAATCTATACCAGCAAGGAACCAAATATGGTAACTTCAATAACCTTGATTTGCAACATAAAAAATGTTTTTAAAGTCATGTAATATTCCCCAATAACTCTCCAGGGTTGATATTTTGAATTTCCAAGTATTACAATGAGTGTCTTATAAAGGCTTAAAGTGATACGGATACCAGCTGAGTACTTTATTTGATACCAATCATGTGAATAGAAGCATTAAATTAAATTAAATGCCTCCTCCACTCCTCCTGAAAGTCTTCAAATTATTTATATTTATTAAACACAAAATGCCCAAAGTCAGCATTTGGGTCACAGCACACATACTTATAAATCCGTGTGTGTGTGTGTGTGTGCATTGACGTACACTCCAAAATAAAAGTCACGAATGCTTTCTTATTACTTAAAATGCTCCAAAATCAACAAACATTAGAATATTAAACTGTACAATTAACTAAATTATTTGGCCTATGTAATTATAAACATCTGGAATTCATATTTAAAACTTCTTATATGATGTCTGAACTCAGCACCTGTCAGTTTATTGGAGCAATGCTGACACCTGGTGGCTGAAAGTGGAACCTGTTTAATAATAATTTAAACTCATAAAACAGTTAATGACACTTTTTTATTAAGATTTCTTTGTGTTAAATTCCTGAAACTACATAATCCAGAATATTTTATAAATGTATCATCTGGTACATTTATTTAAATGTAACTTTATTAATATAAAACTGCATTAATAATCTAAATATTACTAATTTTATTAAGTGAATTGATACACGTGTCACTTATTGAGTCTGCAACTATTTTCATTATTGATCATTCTGTTATTCTTCTGCTTAATTATTAATCAAATGCTTCAGCTTCAACCTTTTAGATTCTGCTTTATTAATTAATAAATGTTTACTTTTACTATTTTCCCCTTTTGTTGTGTCAATGTTTTTAATGGAGATGAAGAAAACAAGGACAAGGATTATTTACTTTATTTATTCATGTGTATTTGAGTTTAATGAACAAAATAAACAAATACTAAATGAATCATTTAGTGAATAAAATGTCAAAAAAATTCTCATAAAAAATCACAACAGTCCAAAATGTGTCATATATTCAATTTATATTGATTAAAAAAAACAGTGAAAAGCAGAAAATATTCACATTTAAATGTTAAACTTATGATACTAACTACTTTTTTATATTCTCCTTAATTAATTAAAAGATGAATCAATCATCAAACTTCTTTAATTTCCAGTTAAATGACTCATTGATTAAAGCTTTTTGAGCTCTAGTTTGATATAATATAGTTTGAAAACCAGCACATCTGTGTAATTTATAGTGTGAATGTGACTTCTACTGCAGCGGGATTTACACATAGTTATACATTTACATTCTTACGAGATAAAGAAAGTAAGAAAGAGAGGTGGAGAAGGGGTGGAGGGTAATTTCCAAAATACATATGATCTGACGGGGCGATGCTGTCTCTGAAATTCATGGCAGGACGCGTCAGCAGCAGCAGCAGCAGCTCTGTAGAAGAAGAAGAAAAAAACAAAAACCCACCATGAGGCAAACACACATTAATAATTCAGTATTCATTTTAAGCTGCGCCTATCTCACAGTATTAGGGAATCATTTTCTTTAAATAGGACAACCGACGCTGTAATCATGCTTCTGTTGCTCATATTCATCCCCAGCCGTCGCCCTCCGATTGTTTAATGCAGTACTTCCTCCAGCCAGCAGATGCCATAAACGGCAGGTCAACGACTCAATGTACCTCCACGGCAATCTGCACGAGCACCAGGGGGACTGTTTCTGTGTATTAGGGCCACAGTAATGGTCCATAATGTTGATGATAAGAGAGGAAGTGTGTGTGTGTGTGTGTGTGTGTGTGTGTGTGTGTGTGTGTGTGTGTGTGTGTGTGTGTGTGTGTGTGTGTGTGTGTGTGTGTGTGTGTGTGTGTGTGTGTGTGTGTGTGTACCTGGCGGAGCTCAGAGGATGTAGGCCGGGTGCAGGAAGTCTTTGGGGACGATGCCGACGGTGCCGTTCAGCTCGCCGATCCACCAGCCGTGAATGTTGTACTCCTGAACGAATAAATGAGAGAAAAAAATTCAGAGTCAGATTTATCACCCTGAAATCACACTTTTATATTCGCTGTGGAGTTTATCTTATTATTATTTAACACACAATAACAACCAGGTGATATATTCAGTAACAAATGGGAGTTGGCATGATGGTCAATTCAAAAAATATGTTTAAAAATAGTTTTAAAAGCAGCATCAGGTTTGTTAAAATGTACATTTAGTATTTTTGTTGGTTTTATATCATTTGAAATGAGATTTGCACCATTATTTACCAAAAGTAAGACTGAATGCTCCTGAAAATGTCAAATGGTGTAACCACAAAAGAATGATAGAACATAAATATTTTATCCACCTACAGTGTATTTGAGTGGACTGATACTAATAATTACTGTAAATGTTTCCTGATCTCCATGGTTACCCAGAGTAAATGTAATATTTAGAACAATTGTATTCCATTACCTTTATTTAATATAAAAGTTATAATGTAAGATCATGCCAAACTAGTTGATATGGTGTTTTATTGAGAATTTACTGTTTTTAAGCAAGTTGAATTATTTGGTACAAAGTTTTTATGGTTACACCACTTAGACATTTTTACCATAATCCTCTAATATATTCTCTCAAAATGGATTAAAAGCAGAAATTTGATGCTGGGTCCACAAAAAAAGAATGTGTGCAAGTTATTCATACGTTTATTTTCACACACACACACACACACACACACACACACACACACACACACACACACACACACACACACACACACACACACACACACACACACACACACACACACACACACAGAGAGAGAGTAGTAAAACATCAGGTGCATTAGCCTCGAGGTTTCCATTCATAAATGTGCCAAAAACAAAAAACAAACAGTAAACAAGACTATTGAGACAGCGAGTGTCTAAAAATCAAAACCTATTTCTTTTCCTTTTTTTCCCCTTTTTTCTTTTTTTTTAATTGCCTGAAAAGCCATCAGCGCCACCTGGCCCCGGTTCTCCCAGACTAATTAGAGAGAGACTTCATTTTCTGTACTGTGATTAAAAAATAAAAAAAGGAAAAAGAAGCAGAATCAGTCTTCTGTGTATAGAAAAGATAATATTACACTGATTAAATGTAAATGTGACTTAAACCAGTCATTTAAAACAATGTAAACTGAACATATTGAAGAGTTTTTAAACAACCGCTGGACATTTGCTATAATTCTTGACAATTTATTGACTAAATTAAAGTGTTATAAATATGTGTGTATTAAACATTAATTTGAAAAGTTTCACTCAATTAAACTCATGAATAGTAATAAAATGAAGGTGTTTCTCATCATTGAAACTCCACCGTGTGAATATAAATATGATAAAAAATCTCTGATATGAGCCGAAAAAGGAGGAAACACACACTCAGCTGAAGCTCCGCCCTTTAAAATAAATGCAAATATTAAAATTAAAGGTTTGAATTAAAGGTTTAAATGTGTTTAATTATTGGCGGTTGAATCAGTTTTATAATTTTAGGCTTTTTGTAAATATCAAAGTGATATTTTTCTTGTATTAATCATTGCTGAAAAAGCCGAAATCACTGTTAAGATTTAATTATTATACTACAAACACAGTTCATTCTAAATATAATTGGAAAAAAATGATAAAAAGTGATATTATTTTATAGTTGCAGCTCTTAAATAATGAAAAATACGCACATTTCAGGGTTTTTATGCAGTTTGAAGCTTCCTCACATTAAAATTGAGTTAAACAAATTTGTCTTTTAAGCATTTTTTGAGTCACATCAGCCACCAGATGATCCTGATCGCAGCAGTTGGGCTCTAACGAGATCTGTACTAGATCAATATTTGGCCAAAGAGAAAGGGGGGGGGGGGCGTTGGAAGCTCCAGCAGAGGAAGAGGAGGAGGAGGAAGAGGAGGAAGAGGAGAAGGCACCAGCCGGGCCGTCATTTTCCTGCCCTGATGGAGCGCCGCAGAGCCAGAACCCTCATCTTTCCCCCCAACGGCAGATTGAGAATGGCTGCATGAACGTTTTTATCTTTGTGTGTGTGTGTGTGTGTGTGTGTGTGCTCAACTACACACGAGTACATACTACATACATGTAAGCAGTCACACACACACACACACACACAGAAAGAGATGGAGAGAAGTTTCTTTACAGGTTCTCGTTATAAAACACATTTATTCTGTACAATAAATCTGATCAATGTGTTTTTTGGGGCTTTTTTAACCCTCACACACTGTTTATATTAACAGTATCCCTGCTTAATTAGTCTTTACCAAATTTCAGCACAACTAGTCATTCACAAATACCTTTATCATCAGTCAGATTAATCCTGTAATGAAGCGCTGTGAGTGCTGAGAGAGTTTATTCTTCAGTTTTAACACAAAACAACGTGTAAATATTGAAAAATGTAGCAGTATTTTATTTTGAATGTGGGTCAAACGTGTATCAGCTGCACACAAATTATTTTAACACTTACATATTGTTCAGGTTCAAATTTGATCAGTTTTTTTACATTTGAGAGCTGTAAAAACACCTGATACACATTTCCTCTAGGTGGACTTTTCCTAATGTGACCCTTAATATATTAAAAAAAATGGAAATAAAAAGCATCTTTTTTTAAATTTGTGTGCAGCTGATTCACATTTTTGTGTATGCAAATGTCCAAATTTGACCTACAAAATAAAAAATTCAGCATGTTCATATTTTTTAATTAAATAAATAGACTCTGAGAGCTTCATTAAGGCTTAATCAAACATTTATTAATGACTGATTGGGGAATTTATGAATGTGAACTGGTGTAGAGACTAATTATGAGTCAGAATATGAACAGTATGTAAGAGTTAAGAAGTTGAAATATTATCATTTTAGTTTTATTCTGGGTCACATTAGGAGAGAAGTCATCATATGTAAGGCTAGGGTGTTTTTACAGCCCTCAAATGTAAAAAGGGTTAAATTTGAACCCTGAACAGTATATGAGGGGTTAAAGCAGCTATAAGGTCAACTAACAGGTACCTTCAATAAGCAGATTTGTCCATTTGGGGCCTCATCGTATTTACCCCCCCTTCATCTCTATCTCCTTCCTTACGAACCCCACTGACACTTCTGACCGGGCACGCTTGGCTCTCTGAGAATTGGGCCTGCGTGTCTGTGTGTGTGTGTGTGTGTGTGTGTGTGTGTGTGTGTGTGTGTGTGTGTGTGTGTGTGTGTGTGCGTGTGTGTGTGAAAAGTTGAATCTGAAATAGTCTTTTTTATACTCCTCATAAGACTTCGGAGAGGGGGGAAAGCTGGGCTCTGGTACCCATTTAAAAGAAACGTGGAAACAGAGGAGAGGACAGACGGACAGGGGGGGGCGGAGGGATGGGGGGGTGTAGGCATCAGAGAGAGAGGGAGCGAAACAGTTTTTCCTCTCCCTTGGGGGCGTTGCAGCACTATTCCACCGACCGTACCGTAGTGACAGAGTTTTATTTATCTCCGCCGCCCATCTGTGCAAGTCGGGTCTCAAATTCTACCCCGAGAAAAAAAAAAAAAAAAAAAAAAGGTCTTTTGGATTATCAGCGCGCTCCGCCATTTTAATACGGCTGCTACATCACGAGAGTGGGGAGTAGGAGGGGTGGGGGGTGGAGGGGGGGGGGGGGTGCCAATGGCGGTGGGAGTCTGTCAGGCGTGCAGAGTCCATCTTCCTCATACTTTGAAAACGGGGTTCATCCAGAGTACACCTGCTGTAATAGGGACATTCCAGGAGGCGTGGAGAGTAAATTATCTAAATGACAAAAACTATGCAAACTCCTCAATGTCCTCTTCCTTCTGTTTGTTTCCATCCTTCTTTCTTGGTCTTTTTTTAGTCTTTTCAAGTTTGATTTGTGTGCGTCTGAAGCTATGAAAATAATAATCATAATATTGGAGGGATGGAAGGAGGGTGTTTGGTTTTTTATATATATTTTGGCTCATTGTGGTCGTGTGAATGATTGAAAGAAGTTTAGTTTAGTGTTCAAATTAAATCTCTTTAAAAATGCTCCAAAGTGCAGAAAAATGAGTGTGTTTGTGTGTGTGTGTGTGTGTGTGTGTGTGTGTATCAGCGGCTGTGTTTGCTTTAACCTGGACGCAGGTCAAATTGATGTGCAGTGGGTCTCATTAGTACGTGTGTGTGTTTGTTTGTTTGTGTGTGACAGAGACAGATAGGTGACACATGTCAGCGGCTGAGAGAGTTTTTGGGAAATGTGTGGTGGTTGTGTTTCATTAGGACGTGTGTGTCTCTGTGTTTGTTTGTGTGTGTGGGTGTGTGTGTGTTTGTGTGTTTGTGAGAAAGAGAGGTGACACATGTCAGCGGCTGTGTTTGTTGTAACGTGGACAGAGGTCAAATCGATGTTCAGTGTCTCTTTAGGACGTACGTGTGTGTCTGTGTGTGTGTGTGTGTGTGTGTGTCTGTGTGTCTGTGTATGTGTGAGGTGACACATCAGTTGCTGTGTTTTTGGGAAATGTGTGGTGGTTATGTCTGATTAAAACGTATGTGTGAGAGAGAGAGAGACAGATAGGTGACATATCAGTGGCTAAAACAGTTTTTGGGAAATGTGTGGTGGTTGTGTTTCATTAGGATGTTTGTGTGTGTGTATGAATATGTGTGTGCGTGCGTGTGTATGTATGTGTGAGAGAGAGAGAGGTGACACATATCAGTGGCTGTGTTTTTGGTAAATGTGTAGTGTTTGTGTCTCATTAGGACACGTGTGTGTGTGTGTGTGTGTGTGTGTGTGTGTGTACATGTGTGTGTGTGTGTACGTGTGTGTGAGGTGACACATATCAGCAGCTGTATTTGCTGCATCCTGGACGCAGATCAAATTGACTCTAGTGTGGCAGCAGAGGGCTGACGGGGGGAGAGGGGAGGGGAGGGGGCCAAACAGCCAAACAGCGCCGTGTCGTGGCGGCTGCGGCACGTTGACTCGCTGACCTCCCGGTGACTCCTCCGCTCCGCCGAGAGAGAGAGAGACGGAGGAGAGAATGGAGCGTGGGCGGGGCCGGGGAGCAACACACAACTGAGAGTGGGGTTGCCATGACAACACCTGCAGTGTTACCGGCGCAATCGTTTATTTACCACTCAGGGGGCTGGCTAATGGTGGCATCCTGATAGGCGCCATCGCTCACGTTTGCCGACCAGGAGGACGGATTGACAGCTACCCGAGCCTGAAGCACGGAGGGGGGGGGGGAGAGAGAAGGTGAGAGTCGAGGTTGGGTGGATGCGCTGCGCTGCGGCGGCGAGGACGCAGGAGGCAGGTGTGTGTGTATGTGTGTGTGTCACCGTCACCTCCACCGCTGCTGCTGCTGTGTAACTTAAAACAAAACACAGATTTAACATGTCGCTCTTTATGTGTGAAAATATGAAATTCCTTGTCGCTCCTCCTGCGTCCTCTACACACACACACACACACACACACACACACACACACACACACACAGACACACACACACACACACACACACAGACACACACACACACACAGGCACAATATCCCAAATGCATACAAACTAGGGGGAGTGCTAATAAGCCTGACACATGAGGCATCTTTCCTCGGCCACCAGCTGACTGAGGCAGGCCTTGGGCGTGATGGAGCGCAGGAAGTCTCTCATTGCCCTGCTGCTGAACCCGCCGCCTGGGTGTTACAATCTCTCCCTCCCCCCTCCTCCTCCTCTCCTCCTCCTTATCCTCCCTTCATCCCCTCCTCTCCAACCCCCTGCCTCCTGCCTACTATTCCTCTCTCTTTCCACCAACATCTCTCCTGTAGCAGCATTTTCTTTTTGTGTTTTTTTTTTTCTTCTTTTCGCTCTCTCTTCCTCCTCGACTCATCAGATACACCGCAGCAGCAGCAGCTCCTCTCTCTCTGTCTCTCTCTGCAGTTGTTCCATCAGTTGTTCCCCCCCCCCCTTTAACAAAGAAACATGGACACCTCCGTCTGAGAGAAACTCATGATCTGTAACCTGCAATCAGGTTATAGCGAGCACAGGTACAACCTCTCCCTCCTTCTCCCCCCCGAAACATCCTGATAATACCTCAAGCTGTGGAGTTAAGAGAGAGAGGAGGAGAGGGGGGGGTATTTTTACAAAGATGGTGCCAAAAAAATCCCCCTATCCAGATCCAGAGAAATATGGATGATAATTCTGCACACAACCAGAGATCGAAACGGCTACTTTAGTGTCCTTTTTTTTTTTTTTTTTTTTTTTTTTTTTGTTACTAAGCGGGGGCTTTTAATTAAATCAGTGAATTGGCTTCAAATTGGAAACATGACAGAGCATGAGAACGTTTGAAAATATCTCAGGGACGATGAGATTTAATAAAAAAAAGAGAAAAAAAAAAAAAACCTCTACTCCGTTCCTTTCTAATGCACGCCTGGGATTACAGATAGCTCCTTAACTTAATAGCAATTTAAAGTGGATTTGTGTATGCCACTGAGTGTCTGTAATGATGGCTGTTTACGCCGCCCCTCATTTATAATAATTAAGCAGAATAGATTTGGGGGTGGGGGGTTGGGTTTTGCTCGGACGGAGGGTTCTGGGCTATTGGCTTGGGCTTGAATAATGACCTACTGTAGTTGACCGGGGGATGACCGCTGCCTCCTGCATGACCCCAAACCCCAGACTCACCCCCTGCTACTTTGGGTGGTAAATAGGATGTCTTTTGCCTGTCTATAGTGTCTTGGTGTCTATGGCCTCAATAGCAGCTAGGGGTCTTTAAATGGGTGTGTGTATGTGTGTGTGTGTGACAGAGAAAAGGAGAAAAAGAGAAGAGAAGGGGGGGGAAAGGGTTCACACACAAAAGAATAAAGGGATCCCCACTCTTTGTCTCTCTTGCTTGACTTTTCCCATCTGATTGTTTGCCCACTTTTCCTTTTTCTTTAGCCTCTTTCAGTCGATGTGACCTGCGGGCAGTCGGCCAAAAAAAAAAGCTTGTAAAACAGGAGGAGGAGAGTGTTATGACCTTAAATTTAAAAAAACAAGTGTCACAGGTAGCGTGCTGCTTTAAACATGTGGTGAGTTTTTGGTGGATTCGTGCTTTTTACAACAGCGAGTAAATCTCTAATGCAGTAAATCAGCTGTGTGTTTGTATAAGTTGTCATTTATATATATATATAAAAACATAAAAATGTCCCCTTAAAGCAGATAAGAAACCCGCCACAAGGTGTCACTGGTGTCCACGTTCTCATTGTCTCTAAACGAGCAACACTTTGGTCAAATGTTTTGGGAGATGCACCGGATTGGCTGGACCGTCGCCCTCTCTCCGGGTTTTTGGTTGGACGGCACGTTGGAGGAAGAGAAGCGACGAAAGAGGGGGGGGGGAGAAGAGGGGAAAAGAGGTGGTGGCGGCAGTGGCGGCAGCGCTTGCCAGAGTTTTAAGGACCCTGGATGGGGTTTTGTGCCATAAATCTCTTCCCTACTCCATCCTGCCGTTCTCCATGAGTGCCTGTGGGAATACAGGAATGTGACAGCTGACCTGTAGAGCCCACCATCTTTTGATTCTGGATACATAAATTAAAAAAAGAATGCAGGACAACCTTATGGTTTACGGGGGACGTGGCCAGCGTCACACATGTCAGGGCGAGGTGAAACAAGAGCTTTTTATCCTCCTCCTGTGTGATAGATTAATGTGGATGGAGTAACAACACATTGTAAATCCTCTAACACATATACCTTTACACGTTGTTACAGGGAGGGCTGTGATGCAGTGTAGAGCTTCTTGACGTGGCGGCGGATGTGAAGGATTGGAAATAATTGTGAAACATCTAAACAATTTAAATCGAGTTAAAAACAAAGCAAAAAAAAAGAAGAAAAATCAAAGAGTGTGTGTGTGTGTGTGTGTGTGGCGATGTTGCAAAAAACAGAGCTCTCCGTTATTTGTCACAGCACACTAAAATGTCAGAGCAAAGCCTGTAATGCGCATTAGAAAAATGCAAGCGCTCAGAAATGAAATGCCAGAGTACAAAAAAAAAAAAAAAATCATAAGATGGATTTCACGGTGCGTTTCTACCTCATGTATCAGAGCGTTTGAGCAGAGCGTCGTCGACCGAGGAAGTTAGGCATCGCTGAAACCGGGGACGCGTCTATGAGATTAACTCTGTTGAACTAATGGGATTCACATGAGTTGTGAGGTTCCTAATTTATTTACTTTGTCACCGATACACATAGAGAGAGAGAAGAGGGGGCGGAAAAAACACACACAAATACAGTAAAAATGCCCCCACTTTACAGTAAGTGAGAGATCAATAATGATGGATGAGGGCCTTTTATACAATCGGCATGTTCTCCTCAGTTCACAGCCATATGACACCGCGCCTGTGGCTATCCCATTCTGCACTTCAGCAGTCAATCACATCCCAGCTTTAAAAATAACAGTTTGTTAGCACCATTGATTTAGCACTTAGAGCGTGTCCTTATTACGTTGTAATTATGGTCAGTGTTGACATAACAGCACAGACAACCAGGCCTCCCACCCTCTGAGAGAATTTATGGGCCCTGGTTTTATTACGGCCATTTCATGTGTCTGGGTCCCCAGTTAAGCGACAAGACTTGAGTTCTAGCCAAGGGCCCGTATTTCACTCATCGAGGTCAGGGTTCTCAGGAATCCCCCCCATACTGAATGCCAGGAGCAAGCAAAAGAGGGGTGGTGTTGGTGGTGGTGGTGGTTACGTTCACACACATAAGACGCAGGGGAAGCCCTCCCAACGGCCTCATTAAAATAAATAGCCGATTACAAGCTATAATCCAAATAATGCTATTCATGAGGGAGATGTGATGCTATTAGGACGCAAAAAATATGGGACACGGGTGGAGTCGTTACGTCGTCACATAAAAACCCCTAAAAACACCTCGTAAAGCAAGTCCCGGAGATCAACCTTTAAATAATTTACGAGCGGACCCTCACTTTTAAAAGCCCCATTATTAGGAGGAGGAGGAGAGTTAGAGTAGTCTCTCGTAGTCCTTGACACTGTGTTATGATTTCGGCGCGCAGCTTTTGATAAAATAAGAGTCTCTTGCTTCTCGCTTTGAGTTTTCGGCTACTTGCTTTTAAGGTCTCTCCCGGCAGAGAGAGGTAATCTGATCCCTACAGTGAAAAGTAATACGAGGGCTGAAGAAGCCAGCACAGGTCCTTTCCCTCCCTCTCCTCTTTTGTTTCCCCCCACGTACGCTGCCTTTGTCATCCATGTGTGTGTGTGTGTGTATGTGTGTGTGTATGTGTGTGTGAAAAATGGACACGGCTGTTTTGACATTTTCCCCTATCAACCAGCACACGCAGACGGAGAACGCTGGCATCTCATTAATCTGACACTGCCAACAGAGCCTCAATTAAAACTCCATCATCTGTGAGGAGCATATTTCACCTGTGCCATGTCTTTTAGAAACAACAAAAAAAACAAAAAGGGCGTGTGTGTTGAGATTCTTTCAACACTGATACAGATACAGATCTTGATTTCTTTAGTTTACTATAAAAGGGAGAATTGTTTAGATTTTGAAATGGTTAAAACACAAAAGCCTTTGAGATTGAATCATCATGTTTGTGTACAATACAGTATATTCAGCTTTTTATTAAAGTTAGTATTTATGTGATAGAGGTCAAGACATGATGTCACGTCATGATTTATTGCATCTTTAACCACAAACACATAAAATAAAGCTACTGTTGAGATTCTCTCAACACTGATGCAGATACCTAAATCTTAATTTCTTTAGTTTAATATAAAAAGGAGAACTGTTAGATGTTAAAGTGGTTAAACTCAGCTTTATTTTATGTATCGGTGATTAAAGATGCAAGAAATCATGACGTAACATCATTTCTTGACCTCTACCACATAAATACTAACTTTAAAAAAAAAAAATATGAATATACTGTATCGTCTCTCTTTTTCCAAATGTACAAACATGATGATTCAATTTCAAACCGGCCAATAGCAACAGTCTGCAGCACAGTAAAAAAAAAAAAGGCCAAATTACAAGCCCCCTTGATTTCCAGTAGGGTGGCTTTTCACTGGTAGATACTCTGCATGTAACTGCACGACGGCCATAAAACACGAGGAAATAGATTGAGAGGAAAGAAAAAAAAGAGATGCAGGATGGCTTCACCTGCAGTTTATGTCAAACAGAAAGGAAAAGCTTCGCATGGCTGCCTACTCAATTAACCCCTGTGTGATAGAGGCTCCGTAATGAACAACAGCGCCATTACCCAGCGCCCCGAATGGCACTTCACCCTAGTGGCCCGCGCCAGTAGACGCCGCCGCTGTCGGTGCTTTCTCTGCGGCGTCGGGGACACAAAACGCATCCCGACGGAGAAGGAGTTTAGATGTCGGGGAGCAGGAGAGAGGGGAGGTTTATCAGCGTGTTCGGGAAGTTAAACGAGGAGAAAGTGATTACTGGAAGTTGATGTTGTTTAACCCTTAAATAATTACGCATTCTGCACATCGACATCGCATTTGGTCTCATTTTGAAACTACTGTAATTGCGCTTGTAAGCTTGTAATTGTGTCTGTTACGAGGCGAGGTTGCTATCAGGACATTGTTTATGTGATTAGAGATGAAAACAGGAGAGAGGGTGATCTCACATTGACAGTGTTGAGACGTCAGAAAAAACTAAACAACACAACCGAACTCTGGGAGAAGTTTTAAATGATCTGGTGGATGCTGACCTTGCTAATGATGTAGATGAGATCTCCTCTCTGGAAGGCCAGCTCGTCAGGCTCGTCGGCATGGCAGTCCCATAAACCCTGGTAGAAGTTAGCGTAATCTGATGACAAAGCTGAAAGGAAATGAAGAGCACAAATTGAATTAAACAAAAACTCCCCAAAAAAACAACAAGACAACCTTCTTTTCTCACATCTTTAGACACATTTCTTTGCTTCTCCTACGTCTTTAGGGCCATGACAACATAAAACATGGATTGTTTTTGTCTTATTGACCCTAAATTCAACTTCAAAAATGTCTCAATGGATAGCAATGATTTTGGTCTTGTGTTTTTCTTTGTTGGTTGTACACTAGCACGGCCCGTATCTAGCAACCGTAGCCAAATCTGATCGTCTTTTTATGCATTATATGCCTCACACAAGTGTTAAAGATTCCCCAAAAAGTTTTAAGTTAAAGAGATTTTGTTTTTGACCAGATATCATGACACAAAGTGACCTCTCTACCAAACGATTGAGGTTCAATTATGTTTTTTTTGTGTCCATGTGGTTTAGTTTAAATTTAAAGGGGTTAAAATGACAAAATAAACGTATGAATAACTTGCACACATTCTTTTTTGTGGACCCAGCATCAAATTTCTGCTTTTAATCCATTTTGAGAGAATATATTAGAGGATTATGGCAAAAATGTCTAAGTGGTGTAACCATAAAAACTTTGTACCAAATAATTCAACTTGCTTAAAAACAGTAAATTGTCAATAAAACACCATATCAACTAGTTTGGCATGATCTTACATTATAACTTTATATTAAATAAAGGTAATGGAATACAATTGTTCTAAATATTACATTTACTCTAGGGAAGCATGGAGATCATTCTTTTGTGGTTACACCATTTGACATATTCAGGAGCATTCAGTCTTACTTTTGGTTTAAAAAAATGTTGCAAATGTCATTTCAAATGATATAAAACCAAAAAAAAATACTAAATGTACATTTTAACAAACCTGATGCTGCTTATATATTTATGATATATATTGCTCATCTTGCCAACCCTTATTTGTTACTGACCCATTAGCAGACCTATAAAGAAGCTGATCACTGTGAACTATCAGGGTGTAAAATGATGAGTCTAATAAAGGTTCTGACCTTGTTTGCTGTTCATCTCGGTGACCTCGTCTGTCGGATCTGGAAAATCTTCTTCTAAACAAACAAAAACACAACAAAAATGATATTAGTGACACATTTATCATAATCTTAGTTAACTTTTATGAGCAGGAAGCATCAAAAAAGGCTAAATATTGATAAGAAACACTTCCTGCTGTGAGCCTGACTCATAAAAAACTCATTTTTTAGACATTTTTAGACACTTTTAAATGAGTAGAATAAAATATATATAATAATAGAAGGATAAGATGAATCATGAGTTAATGTCTGATGAATTTCAACGTGACACAAGATGATAATTATTCTTTTCAGCAGACTGGACTCCTCAGTGAGTTGTTCCTATTAATCAAAGTCACATGCAGGAGAAGTTGAGGGAAGAAATAGAAGAAGGAGGAGAAAAGAAGGCTTGGTCTTTAAAAAAAAAAAAAAAAAAAAAGGCACGCAGAGGCGGAGGCGGACGTGTCATCGACTGCGGGGCGTGGCACCCGGTGGTCTGAGATGTGACACGGTGATATGCCTTCCCCTCCGTCTCCCAACATCCATCCTTAACACCAGCGGGCTGACAGCGAGCCCGGCAACACTATCCACCTTCCAGCACAAACCTGCGCCTCTGCTTCCAGGAAGAGCAGGAAGGGCACACACACACACACAGTGACACACACACACACACACACACACACACAGTATAACCACATGCATACAGTGTGTGGGATCATGTTTGTGTTTGGAAATATTCATCAAGTGACGATTTCAAACAGAAAAAATCACTCATACTTCCTTTAAAATGTAAAAACACTTCTACTAATCTATTAAAGAAGCTTTCCTAAAATCATTTTAAATACTGTACATTGTTAAAAAATGTTTAGTTTAGTTTTTGCAAAGGCTCCAAACATTTCATTCCAAGCATTCTTCAGCTGCTGTGAAGAAGAGCATCCTTCAGTTGAGAGGCCGCCGCTATGGGCCAACGGTTTCTATATCAAAGTGATTTAATTTTCCAGTCAATAAAATCAGTCATCAGCGCCGAAAAGAGGAGCCGATACCCCCCGCCTATCGCTCTGCATTCTGTGATCGAGCCGTGTGTTTTTTCGGGATAAAACGGGCGGGAGCTCATCACCTAGAACCTAGAACCTAGAAGATGATGCAGCGTGATATATCTGATTTTGTGAACTCTTAACGCCAACTTTAAGGAAAAAAAACTTTACATTTATATGTTTGAAAGTGTTGAAAAGTTAATCTTAAACATTCGGAGCAGTTAAATCTAACAAATTAGGAAGTTTAAAGTCACTGGAGATTATTTAAATGCAAGCACACACACACACACACACACACACACACACAATTTAACAGTAATCAGTGTGTAGAAGTTGAGGTGAGGAGTGATTGATAAGTGAAGGGGTGAGAAAGTGAAGGAAAGAGCTCGTCATTCGATATGCCATCTGTGGTCAGGGTCTGTACCTCTTCCCAGATGGCTTTGAACGCCGGCGTGACAGTTTGAAGACTGATCCCCCCCCCCCTCTCTCTCTCTCGCCAGTGATTTTGGCAAAAGGTAATGTACTCACTGAGTGAAACTGAATCTTGATGTATCTTATTTAATAGAAAGAGTGATGGACGACGGCCCTGAGAAAGATCGGATCACCCCCCCCCCTCCCCTCTTTTTGTCCTTCCCCTGGATCTTGTAGCCACCCTGACACACGGGACTACCTCGCCCCCCCTCCTCCTCTCCTCCTCTCCTCCTCTCCCTCATCTGTAGGGACTCATATGAACTGTTCTGGGGGTCTTTCTTTCATGCAACATCCTCAATCAAACTTTAATTTCTATTAAAGAAGCGGGGGCCGCGACATTAAGAAGCTCCAGAACTATTTTAAGCCCTGGGACGTGCACGTTTTTACTTCCTTTCAACTTAATTGCTGTTGCTAGGCAATTTTAGCCAAAACTCTCTGCTTTAGTGGATTGAATTGTGGGGGCTATTTGTTGCCTGGCAACATTAGCTAATTGGACGTTTCTATGACAGGGCATTCGGAAATACATGGCTCTCGCTGATTTCAACAACATGACTGTGTGTCGACTGATAGCTTCTCTCTCTGTGAGATTAGAGAGCCAGATTTTGGCTCAGTTTGAGGAGAAATTCCCCCCCTTCTTTCTTTTTCCTTCCCTGTTTTGTCTCTGCAGCAGCCACCTCTGTGCCGAAATGCTTATTAGTGTTGCTTGATTTAAAGTGAGTGATTAGTCTGGGTGTTAGCGGCGTTAAGGAGGCACCTGGGAACACAAATTCTCCCAGCCAGTAGAGATCATCAGATATATTTCTTGTTGCTAAAAAAAACATCCCAGAGGGGTCTGAGCTGGTGTGAGTGAGTATGATGAAGGCTTAAGTGTGTGTGTGTGTGTGTGTGTGTGTGTGTTCAACATCATCCTCATACCTGGCAGCACCTCGTAGATATCCTCATCTTCCTCTTCCACCTCCTCCGTCTCCTGCACTCTGGCGTGTTTGACGGCGTGAGGGGCCTGGGCAGCGGCGTGCGGCCGCGGCGGGGGAGGGCCGGCAGTCAGCCCCTCAATGTCATCATAGGTCTGCTCTTCTTCCTCCTCCTCCTCCTCCTCCTCTTCCTCCTCGTCGTCGTCAACCGGGATGGAGCTGGAGCTGAGATCTACGAGGGAAAGAGGAGAGACGACGCGGAGCATCAAGATGGAGCGCGGCGTGGCACCGAAGACACACACACACATACGTTAAGAGGAGTAAAGTAAGAGGAATGTGAGAGGGGGGCCTGGCAGCACAACAGGCTCGTACACGTGCCGTTAAACCAGCAGTGACAAACACTGGAGGGCTCCGAGTCAGTGGCTTCAAATAATCTATTCATCTGATTAGATTTTCTTTCCAAGAAGCAATTAATAGTTGAGTCTTTAGAATTTAAGGAAACAGTGAAAACAGCTTTTACAATTCTCCACAGAGATCTTCAAATTGTTTGTTTTAAGCCCCAAATCTGAAAAATAGTCACTTCACACGATATATATAATAAAAAAGAGCTAAATCTTCTTATTTTAGAAGCCAGAATCGACATATTTTTGGGGTTTTTTTGCTTCATAGATGATTTAAATGATTAATCTATTGTCAAAATTGTTTAATTGAGCTCTTTTCATACATTAGACATCCCTCCTGTGTTGCTCTTCTTCGTGTTTCTTTCATTATTATCCCAATTTAAAGTGATTTTAGGGAGTTTTTCCCTCATTCTAATGTAAGTATGTATGTAAGGATGTTTTATTGTTTTTGCTTCAAAGATGACTTAAGTGATTGTCCCTTCTCTATTGCTCCTCCTGAGATTACATTCATCATTCATCCCCAGTAAAGTTTTTTTTTTTTAGGTTTTTTCCTCATTCTAATAATAGAGGATGTTATATTGCTGTATAGATTATAGAGGCAGATTTGTGATTTATGATTTTGGGGCTATCCAAATAAAAACTTTCTTCTGTATTTTTTTGTTCATCATTAAAATCTAAAATGTTCATTAAGTCCTTTAAAAGAGCCACAAAACATTAAAAAGTACACACACACACACTGACAGAGAAAAGAAAAGTGAGCCTTGTTTTCAGGTAAATTCAGGAGGTGAAGAGGCTAAACGGAGTAATCATCCATCTGCTCTGTTTTTGTAGTAAAAACCGAGTCTGAAAGGAAGTAAGACAAACTGCCGAGTGTCTGTTACTTCCCGCAAATCAGTGGCTCGACCCGAGCCCATTTTAGAGTAGACGAGGCACGGCTGCTCGCTCAGATGGAGGAGCCGTCTCATTGCAGGCGACTGGCCACTGCAACACGGGGTATCAGGTCCTCCGCCGTACACCAGCGGCCAAGCAGAAATCAATGTCACTGGAGGATAACCAGAACATCTACCAATCAATTTCCTGTAAGTTGGAATTCGGTAGGAGGGTTAGAGGAGGAGCGGTCGGAGGAGGGAGGGAGGGAGGAGGTGGAGGGAGGGGAGCTACATGATGGTGCACATGACATGGTGGGTGACATGTCGAATGAGGAGATTCAGGACTCTTGTGTTTGGCTTGTGTGCAGCTGGTGATGGATCGGGTGGTTTTCATCTGAGTCCGAGATGATAAAAGACTCCCTTTCACTCCTGACCTTTCTGCCCCTCCGAACACAAGCAAACTTTAGTAGAAAAATCGAGAAAAAAGAGGGTTGGAAGGTTAAGACTTCCTTTAACTGTATTTTCCAATTAGCTGAGGCGACTTTTAAAAAGTCAACTCGAGTCAAGTCAATCTTATGTTTTATCTCTGAACGTATGACTCGATCCTTAGACCGTCAAACCTCAAACTCCATCAAAAAATATTTAAAGAGGGGGGGGGGGGGGGGGGGGAGTATAAAAACTCAGATTCAGGAAGAGAAACAGAGGATCAGAGAGGAGGCAATAGGAGATGTAACACACACACACACACATGCTAACCTCTTAGTACAAAATTAATCTGGTTGACCCATTCTCTGGCCTCCTGAGGACTGCTGGCAGTAAACTGGTGGAAACAAGAGAAAAGGCAATAACCACATGTGAGGAGGTTGCATTAACATGAAGGCAAGAGTTGTTATTTCTAATATCGGAGGCTAATTAGCAGACAAAATAACACTATCAGACATATTTTCCCTTTTAAAATATATAAAACATTATTAGAGCTGTACTACAATACTAATATCTGTTTCTATTAAAGTCAAATAAAGATATAAATTCTTAATGACGGGGGAAATAGTGTTAAACTTGTGCAGTGTGATAGTCAATGTGCCATTTAAACCTCTGAATATTACATTATAGAACAACTGATACTAAATCTTTGAAAGAAAAGATATTACTTAAATTAAAAAAAAACACAGAAAACAACATATCATCCAAATGTATTGTCCAAGATCCTTTTTTTATATAGAGTTACATAATGTACTGTATACGTTTTTAATTAGGATCCATTAAATTTGTATTTAATGAATTGTGACCCAGATATGTACCGAGGAGGACAGCAAGAAATGTAACTTGTCAGCGCTCTCTGGATGAATAGAGACACTGTTTCTAATTATTGGACAATAACATAGAGGCTGATATCGACTTATATATAAAAAGCCACCACTGGCTGTAATTCGGATATTTGCTTTTATAATCTAATGTGCAAAATAATATCTATAAATCATTACACCTTCACTTGAATTCACTGTGTGGTTATACAGACCTGGAAGGCTCGCCGTCCGGGGGCAAACAGCTCAAAACAGGCATTTTTTTTGGAGTCTTTTCTCAGGTTGGCCACCAGCTGTACGCCGTAGTCATTGATGTAAAAGGAGCCCTTCTGCTGTTTATCTGTAGGGAGGAGTGCACATGTTAGGCTGTTATCTGCTTCAATCTACGTCGCTCTAATGTTTTTTGGCGGGGGGTTCTTTGGTATGTTGGCGTTTCAAACAAACCTTTATCGGTCCCAAAGTAGTAAAATATTGAATTGTTCAGGACACACCATCGCTTCTGCCACTCCGAGCCGAAGAAGCTGTGATCTGAAGACAGAAACACAAAATCATGATCAGTGACTACAGATGAAAATGGCACAATTACTTATATGCAGCTGGAAATTCATACACAACATTTTTACACATATAAATATCTGAAAACACATGATAGTTTATTTTATTTTGCTCAAAAAAAAAGATAAAATGAATGCAGAAAAGCAAGTTTATTTTAATAGTTTTTTTAATAGTGATTTAAAGGAAATCAGTGATGTTGTAAGATGAATTTATACAGGAGTTTTAGGTCAGTCTTCTTTAGTTTTAAGTCTAGATTGGAGGACTTTTAGCTGTTAGTTTTATTGCATGCAGGTAAATAAGGGGCACAAAATCTCACAAATGTATGCTGGAGCTAGACCTTAAAGTGCCTTAATAGTAATGAGTAAAAAAAAACCTAAAAATCAATCCTGAAATTAACTGGAAGCCAATGCAAAGAGGCTAAAATAGAGGTTATATGATCTCTGTGGTTTGAGCCAGTCTGTGTAACTTGAGGGCATGAGTGTGCTTTACTGTTTAAGCAGATAAAGAGTGAATTACAACCATGAATGCATGAATAACTTTCTCTTAATCAGACAAAGCATTCAAAGCTGATGACTAGAAATACTGGTTGTGTGCCTACACCAACCAGTCAAGTTTTAGTTGATCATTTGTATCATATTTGTAGTAAAGGACTTTGAATTCACATGTTTGGTCAATAAATCTGATTCTGATTGAACACAGAGTTGTAGCCGTGACAGTAGACCATGATTCAGATGTGGACGTTGCTGCAAAGAAGCTACAAATACTAAAATGTCGATGCTTCACAAACATCTTCAAACAGACACCACAATTTAAAAATTAGTGTCACCAATTCAGTATCTGACCAAATGTGAAATATGGTGACAGTCTCTCTCCTTCTGATCCTGAATTTACGGTGCTGAATAACGGCCAGAAAAGTGTTTTTGCAGAACATTATGATGTCACGGTGAAGTTGACCTTTGACCTTGTGCATATAAAAATGTCATCACTTAATCATTTTATCCTATTAACGACAGAGACTGAGGCATTGAGACATTTGTGCCAAATTTGTAGAAATACCCTCCAGGCGTTCCTGAGATTCTCAAGAGAATGGAGACGGGCGGACAACCCAAAAACACATGAAAACAAGGCTGTAGGAGCTTTTTGACCTCATGATTTAAAGTGAAACTGAAATCAAAGATAACTCCTAAATGGTGAGTATTACTTTATATTATAATACTATTTGACTCAGAGCTGGCATCTGTGTGCTGCTGCCGTACCTCTTCGTTTCTTTTCCAAGTAGCCTTGTTTCAAGATGTTGTTGAGCTCCTGAGCTGCCACAAGGGGGATGTCTTCAAAAACTGTGAACACAAGCAGACAGATCAGTTAATGCAGTCTTTAAAAAGGTAAGAAAAATAATTAAAAATAAACATCACAATGTCCCAAAACCCAGGGTGACTTCTTCTAATTGTTTGTTTCTAATTCATAATAATATAACAGATAGAAAAACAGAAAATCTTCACTTTTGAGAAGCTGGAACCAGAAAAAAAACAACTTCTATTATCAAAATTATTTCAGCACTAACTACTAATAGGCTTCACTTTAAAATTTGCTTCATTAACCCTCAGTATACTGTTCATATTCTGACTCATAATTAGTCTCTAACCCAATTCACATTCATAAAAGCCCCATCAGTCATTAATAAATGATTAATCCTTAATGAATGTATTATATTTATTTATGGGGGGAAAAAATCATAATCACTATTTTATGGTCCAGGAGAACATTTAATAGAATATGAAGAATATAGCAACATGTTTTGAATGCTATTTTTTAAATTGTTGTAATAAAAACAAGTCAAATTTTGACATCAGCTGCACAAAAATTATGCGTTTCATTTCCATTTTTGTATATTCAGGGTCACATTAGGAAAAGTCCTCCTAGCAGAAATGTGTATAGGGTGTTTTTACAGCTCTTAAATGTAAAAAAAATGAGTCAAATCCGACCCTGAACAGTATGTAAAGGTTAACAAGGAAGGAAAGACACACACTGTGAGTACAGAGAGCTCTACGCTGTGGATCAAACACACCCCTGCTAGGCTTTAGGAAGCTGGGATCAATACATTTACAGTGCTGCTGAGCGCTGCAGTCCATTCATCTGCTCACATTGCACCTTTAATGGGAGCGACGCTCCTGTGGGGATTCAAACGACTCCCTCTAATTTGCTATATCAAATATTAGACATGATAGGACAATACTTACAGTAAGAGCCTTCTGTAAAGTATTTCGCCTACTGTGCAGTTTATGTAGGAGTCTAGTGTTTTTTCTATGTTTTAACAAAAAATCTGTATATTTATCCCATTTTTAAGCCTTTAGCATTTAGAGGGGAAGTTGCAGATCTGGCCCAGGGTCGGCCTCAAGCACCAACTTCCGCCCAGGAGTACCTGGCTTTTCCAATGTGTCAAAAACAAAGCTCAGCTTCCTCCGAATTCATTAGTCAACAGGCATTAGCCTTGCACGAAGAAAAGGAAAAAAAGAAAAAAAAAGCAGAGAGGGAGAGCAAGAGCTGCCTTTTTAAGTCTGAAACGCAGCAACAATTTAAAGACCATTTACGTTAGTCAGTGTGACACTCCATTCAGACCGCTGATGACAAGGGGAATGCCTGGAGTCCATCCCCCTCAGAAAGGACATGTTTAACTGCTGGGAAAAACCAAACATGTCATCCTGTAACTGAGTCATCTAGTTTAAACAAAGAGCGTGTCTCCCCCCCACCCTCCACCACCACCCACCACCCACCACCACCACCAACATTCGGAAAACAGGAAGCTCTTTCTCATTCATAAAAATTAGCAACATGAAGAAAAAATACAGCCATCTCCAGCTCTCTTTCTCTGTGTGTGTGTGTGTGTGTGTGTGAAAGTTGTCAAAAATCGGTGAGTTTTGTGTTGGGCTGGAGGGGTTTTTTGGCTTCTTTTTTTTTGTGTGGCTAGGGTTACATTCCTCAGATATAAGTTCAACAACATACAAGCTAACAGCGTGTGATCTGATAACCCCCGCACCGCTTCCTCAGCTCGTGGGCCTGACGGATGAGCGGGTCATTCCAGAGCAGAGCCCCAGACACCTCACAGCACTAACACGCTCACATATCATCAGCCTTGCCTTTGTGGATGTACTGACCGGTGACACTATAAATACAGAGGTGCTAAGGACTGTTTTGTCAAAGAGAACCTGATTCAGTACATCATAACAAACAGCGGTCATTATGTCCCCCCTCTCCACCTCCTCTTTCACCTCATCTATCCGCTGGCAGTCCGTCCATTTTTTTCCACGGGCCTGCTTCCTCCCTGTTTCGCAGCCCACTTCTAATCCCCTCATTTATCTGCTTCCCTTCGCTCTTCATTTATCTCAAAAAAAGGTCGAGACCGGCTAATAGATGAGGAGGTGCAAAATCAACACGGGATCACTCTGATCTACTTGAGTCAATAAACATTACACATTCATGCGTGCTTGCTTAACACACTTCTGACCTGACCTCACTTTACTGTCCCGTCTTTTTTTTTTGTATGAAAATCCCCCACCCCCCTAAACGTGGATATAAATGAGTGGATTCAAATGTCAACTCTGAGTGTGTGTGTGAAATAAAAATGGAAACATGAGTGGGATAGAGTCTGGGTTTTATCCACGGGGGTAACAGCAGCAACACCTAAACAGCATCCTGATCCTTGATTGGCTTCCTTTAATGAGAATTACACTCTCTAACACCTCTTTGGGCTTAAAGTGGATACTCAGAGGTAATGTTATTTGAAAGTGTGTAAATTAGAGTGTTAAAAAAAACACAAAAAAAACCTCATCATGGTGTTTGAGTTTTGAGTTTGAGCACACAGGCACAGAGAGACACATTAATGCATCTAATTAAGGCCTCATCAAAATCGGCACAGACGGCACTCTTTCATAAAAATCATAAATTGTGTTATCAATTATTCAGGGCAATGCCATGACTTCATTTTCATCCCCTTTTGCGTTTTAATTAGCACCATCCACAGCTTTGGTATTGACATTAATTTAATGGCAATTTATTGATATTCCAGCATAACCTATTTAGCCCGAGCCGCAATTACCAAAACAAAAGAGAAAGAAAGCAGACAGATGTTGACGATGTTAGAGTCGCATCACGTTTTCGTAAATCAAGGTGAGGGGTTGTTAGGGGGGGGGGGGGGGGTTTCGCTACTAAAAGGGGGGCTAACTGTATCTAACTGCTTTCAATGGTCATCAGCAGGGGGAGAAAAGATTCAAGTCGCCTCCCCTCTTTGCCCGTTATTCCAAATTGAAGAGAAATAATCAATAGAAATACACGTTTAATCGATCCATACGATAGGTGACCCGTGTTCTGATTCGTGCTCCTTTCGTTCTATTGCTATCTTGAATGTGTTCTAAACATGTGGGGTTGGGAGGGGGGGGGGGAGGGGGTATAGGGGAGGTGGAGGGGAGGTACACAACAATGCATCTGAGCTGCCAGCGGTTTGCCACAGCCTCAATCTCTCATTTGGTTATTCACACTCTCTCAGCATGGTGTTATGAGCTCAGCAGTTGATCCCACAAGAAAAGGCTGATTTATGTTAGCATGACCAGAGGGAGTTAATGTATTCTCTCATTAAAATCCACTTTAGTTAGGCTGAAAGTCAATCAAAGGCTGGATAGAGAGTGAATCAAAATGAAGGGAAATGGTTGGGTGGGAGGACTAATATGTTACATTATATCTAACGGTGGTCATAATGCAGCAAAAAGATGTTATGTTATGAAATAACACCGAAAAAAATAAATAAAAATAAATGCACCGAAAGATGTTGATGATGCTCCAGAAGATGGAAATGCTTTAAAAAAAAAAAAAGAGGAAAGAGAGCGTTCCCCTCTTCTTCTTTTTTTTTTTAAAGTATCTCTATCTTTGAGATAGTATGAAAGGCTGAGAGAGGCGACAGATTCGGTCCCAGCAGGGGTAAACGTGTACTTCTCCAGAGGACGGGGGTCTGAACTACGACTCCAATCCACAGATATATAGGAGACATTTACTGTATGTGTTTGCTACTTTAGACGTTAATCAAGATAAACACGTGGATATATACAACAATATATTAACCTAAAATTATAAAGATGTGGATAAAGTGTAATGTGCTTTATGTGCGTTGTCATATTTTCTGTGTTTTGTCTTTTAATCCCCACGTGAGACGGGACGAATGTTTCGGGGGGAAAAGACGATTCATAATAACTTCATCTCGCTCTGTCCATCACTGTCGATCTAATGTATGTGAAGTCTGCGTGCCATATGTGATGTCTAATATCTGGTGTCTGTTTTAATGTGTGTGTGTGTGTGTGTGTGTCCTTAGTATTTATTTGATTAAGTCAGTCTCTTTAGTTTTTTCAGTGCTTGTACGACTCTACTGTAACTCTAAAAGTCCCTTTGTGCTGTTTAGTTAAATTGTCTTGTGCTCTGTGTTTGTCTGCTCTTTTAATTAATTTATTGGGTTTCTTTTTTTTCTTTTTTGCTGTTTTCCTGTATGTTTTATTACTTTATTATCATTATCTATTCATTTGTCGGTTATTTTCCTGGTGAATCTGTTGTTTTTTCTTCTTTAAAATGTCTTAAAATTGTGAAAAATGTCTGTCACAAGTTTTTAAAGCTCAATCTGACATATTTAAACAACTTGATATTCAAGATATTCAATTTAACTATTAAAAATACTAAAAACAACAGCTCGTACTTATATATTTGAGGCTGAAACCGGTTTATTTTGTGGATTTTTTAGATTAATTTTCTCGATTTTTCTCCTAGTCTGCTTCTTGTGTTGCTTGTTTCTTTCTTTTCATTCTCATCATCAATACGCCAAAGGACTGTGGATGAAAAGACACATTTACATCATCATTGATGCCATTTAAAGATGTGCTGGCCGCTCATACATAAATATATGATAGATCATATTTATAGAAATATGTATGAACTATAGAGTGAGTTTTTATCCAGAGATGCAGAGAAAACAACAATATGCTGCCAGTAATTTCCTCCATTGACTCCAATATTTCATCCTGAATCTGCTTTTTGTGTTGCTTGTTTCTTTCTTTTCATTCTTATCATCAATACGCCAAAGGACTGTGGATGTGAAGACATTCACATCATCATTGATGTTATTTAAAGATGTACTGGACCCTCTGAATAAATATATGGTGGTTTATATATGTAGAAATGTATGTGAGGGTGAGAGTAATCCAGAGATACAGAGAAATGCTGCCAGCTGTTTAGTTGTATTAACTCTGAGGATAAACATCAGTTAATATTGTGTATTTTTAAAAGACTAATCCATCTATTTAAGTGCATGTAGAGGATGTGACCCCTACCACCCCCCACCCCCCTCCTCACAGCACAGGTAGGGATCAAAATCAGCAAGTAATCATATGTTTTCTTTCTCCTTTGCTTAGTCCTTGAGCAAGGGGGGCTTTCACACTGCCTTTCGATGCGAGAGGTATTGCATTGAATGCAGCATCAGGGGGGCAGGACCTGACCCCCGCGTGAACTCTGCTGATGAGGTGAAACAGAAGGCAGAGAGAGGCCCCCCCCCCGGGCCTGAGGGGGGCTGCGGGGAGGAATGCTGCTGATTCTACAGACGGAGGCGAGCGAGAGACCGGCAATCCTCTTCGATACTGTCCTTGATTAGGAAAAAGGATTCACTCAGTGCACCTTCACCCACCCGGCGCTCAATCTGCGCGCGGGGCCGAGCTAAATTGATACATTTTTCCTCATTACAGTAGGAGGCCTTTGCTGCAGCGTCCCCGCAGCGAAGGCGGCCGTCAGAAAAGGAGGAGAGAGACTGAGAGGCACTGAGGTTAAGGGCAGAATGTCTTTCCCTGCCCTCCTCTCCTCCCCCTGATTTGATTAGGACTTCAGTCATCGATACATAAACCGTGTTTAGAACGTCCTAATGCATGTGTTTGAACCAAAGAAAACATGCAGTGCATTATGCCGGGCTGCATGATGCCGGTATGGTCGTCTAATAATGTTTAATGGGACCGGGAATTTATGCAGGAGTGATTTGGAAAGGGGGGGATGTTTTTTTTATTTACTTATTTTTTATTTGATGAGAGATGTCGATCAGCTTAAACAACAAATCTCTGTCTCCGACTTCAGATAAAAGCTTTTGGTCCTGACTAACAGAGCCGAGCAGAGGTAAACATTTTATATATATATCACAGTTTTTTTAATGATTTGGATCAGACTGCGACTCTGAGACGTCTCCTGTTTTATTATTTTATTGTGCGACTTAGTTTGTTATGCTTAATGCAATTTATAAGTATTTTTTAAGCCTCCTCTCCTACATTCAAACATCACAGGGCCGACCACTGTAAAAGACACTAAGGGGCTAAATTTACTATGTGACACCAGCTTCCCCCTGGGCAGCCATAAGCAGCGTCTACAGCGACCCTGAATTTCCCTTTTGTAGATTTACTACCACTATTCAAATGCTTAACTGCAGATACAATGATCCTCTAATCGCTGGGGATGGTTTTCAGCTGCTTCACTGACAGCGACAAAAAGAAAGAAAGAAAAAAAACAGAAGTAGTAAGAATATAAATACCAACAAAAGGAGGAGTTCGGGCCCACAGGAGAGCCCGAATATCTGTGATAAAACCGAGATATAACGCAGTCAACGAGAAAGCCCGGAGGGAGAAACACTCAGAGAAAAATCAACACGCTCGCCCTCTGAATCTACAGTTATTGCAGGTTTAAAAAGCTTCTTCTTATGTCCACTAAAAATACTTTAAATATAATTTTTGCAATAAGGGGAAGTAAATATCTTGGCGAGAGGGGCTGCGTTATTGCACTCTGCTTTCTGAGCGGTATCTCATACTTATTACCTTTTTTTTAAATATATATATATATAAATTGCTTGTATTTTATAGTCACTGCTGTTACATATTATACCAATAAACATTTACACGGCGCTATCATTCTTTAAATAACCCTTCCCATCATCAGCAGTAAGTCCACAGGCAACAGGTGTTACAGAGAAATGCTTCTATGGAGCCAAATAAGCCTAAAAAAGTCACTAAAATCAGTGTTTTTCTTACAATAAACATATTTAATTAAAGTATCTTTAGTGGAGATAATTATGGTGTTTTTTTACACTTCATATAATGGAAAAAATCTATTAGCTCAATTTAATAAATCATAAAAAAATGCCCATTCGGGAATGTTCTCCTTTATTAAATGCACCATAAATTTTACAGTGTTATTAATTTTTATTCTTAAGATTTGCAGGAACGTTGCTGATAATTACTAATATATTAATTATATTTTACCAGCTTTCTATTCAGTCTTTCTTAAATAAATATAAGTAATGGTTTAATAATTTCTTTTTTCTTTTTTTGGGTGCTATTTCTCCTATTTTCCAGCAGAAAATATGAATAATTATGAAACAGTTACAGTAAAATAAATAATTTGAGTGTAATGCCAGAAAATAACTTTACTATAAAAAATATAAAAATTAACTTTAATACATTTTTATAAAAACAACAAACATTTAAGTGAAATAATAATAATAAAAAATACTTGTGGAAAACAATGTGGCTTTTTTCAACATTATTCATTTTTTTTATCATAGCAAACATTTTTAAAAAGTTTACTCATATCATCTTTTTTGGATAAATAAAAGAATTAAATAGATAAATCAGACGACACTAAATAAAACCGATTTGGGTTTTTCATTCAGAGGAAAACAGTAAATCAACTCTTACGACCGTAACTGCCACAGAAGTCGTTTAAAACTGATTTTGTGACAATATAAAAATGTATTCATCAGAAAATATTACGCATTATTAAAAACAGCGAGGACGGTCATTACTGAGGGAGTTTTGTCACATTATTATTATTATTTTTTTTACAGTTTTACCAAACGGCAACCAAAATTACAATCACTGAACACATCAAATTATGTGTAATAGCCGCATCTGCTATATAAAATAATAATAATAAGAATTTAACCATTTAATTTAAACCAGGCACTTTATAAAATATAGCTAGGAACTAGGAATTTATACTTTAAGGTTAATTATCTAATTGTATAAATAAAGCTAAGCTCACTTTCTACACTACAGGACATAAAATCTTCTACTATAAAATGTGGGATGAATTATTTCCCACACAAACTGATTCTACTTCTTGGAGATAAGCTAACCTTACAGCACGGGGGTCGCCATAAATCATTGCTAAAAAATGTTCCATTGTTAGATAAGCGATCTACCAACAAGCGTACAATCACACAGCAGCTCTGCCCCACTTGGCACAGACACACAAGTGCTGACTTCTCCCAGCCGCCAGCGAGCTGAGAGCGGAGACCCCGGCGTAAAGAGGGATGCAACCTCAACATCCTCAAATAACTCCACAAGGGCATGTTAATGACCTCAAAGTGCTACATTACAGCAACAATTAAACAGAGGGATCCCAGAGGCATTGGGAGCCGTCGTGTCACTGTCTGTGTACGGGCCAACACATCTCTCCCATCTCCATTTATTTCCCTAAGAAATCAGCGGGGCCACCTGGGCTTGGCATTGAAACTTCATTCATCTCCAGAAATGGATTCCAGTGGAGGGCAAAATCAAATTCTCATTTGCAAGGCAGGGAGGAGAAAGAGAGGGAGTGAATGCAGGAGGTACCTGGGAACGCTAACCTCTGGGTGAACCCGCCGCATCTGATAGTTTTGCTATTTGTCTGTGACATTGACAGCTCTGGGGGAGATTAGGAGCCACCCTGCCCCGGCTTCCCACTTTGCATTCTGCCTATGTGCCTCTTTTACAGATGGACTGCTGCACATTTACCTTCGCCCCTTTTTTTTTTTTTCTCCTTCCCCCTGGTTTCATACTTGGCGCTAACCAAAACCAGAGGCAACGGCGGGGGATGTAATTATATGCGATGCAACGATAAAACAAAACAAAATGAGAGAGGGAGAGAGAGAGAGAGAGAGAATTGCATCAGAGTGGTTTACAAAACAAAAAAAAGGATGCAAAGCAAAGGAAAAAAAAGAAAAAAGAAGAAATACACTGTGTAGCTTTTGGGGTGGGGGTGAAGCCGGAGATGAGAGTGATGGATGCCCTTCGGTTAAATACGTCCAAATCCCCCCTTCAAGCCGCTCTCTTCTTGCCAGGCAGTGTGAGTGAGTGTGTGAGAGAGAGTGTACAAGATTAATAGTGTAAACAGCAAGGGAGAGACAAGGAGAGAGAGAGAAAGGCAGCAGCAGCAGCAGCCAGGGGAGAGAGAGAGAGAGAGAGAGGGAGAGAGAGAGGGAGAGAGAGAGAGAAAGAGAGAGAGACAGAGAGAGAAAGAAAAGACTATCAGCATCTGCAGCAGCACAGTAGCCCTAGGGGAATAGTGTGAACTTTTGAACCCTGATGGCAAGCAGTCGCAGCGATGCACAGAGCCTGCTCCTGCCTCGTAATGGGGAATGGGGTGTGTGTGTGTGTGTGTGTCTCTCTCTCTGTAGAAAAAGCACAGAGGCAGCAGCAAAGTGAGGGAGGAAAGGAAAGAAGAGTGAAGGAGAATGAGGAAGAGAGAGAGTGTGTGTGTGTGTGGGGAAAGAAAAAGGAGGAGGAAAGGAGGAGGAGGAGGAAGGGAGGGGTCATTAACATATTCTTCGCTTCCTTGCAAACGAGCCGCCGCTATCCAAATGTCACAAAATCCATACAACCGATGAACGCGGTGAAAAATTAATCTCGGGGGCAGATATTCTGACGGATGCGTACAGTATAGTCGTATAGTGTGTGTTTGTGTGTGTGTTTGTGTGTGTGTGTGTGTGAGGAAAGTTTGTGAGCGATGGGCGCACTCTGTGCTCCATGACAGGAAGGACGAATCACTCACTCACTCGACGCAAACTTTAGGATCGAGTGCAGACAGGTCACAGGTTGACCAAAGCCGGAGGCCAAAAGGTCAAAAGTTCAGTAAGTGGGCAGACAAGCACGACCGGAGGAGTGGAGGGGGGGGGGGGTCATGTATGTAGACCCAAAAATACTGTCCAGGTGCTGCTTTTAACCTTCCTGTAGTCTACCCGCTCTGGTTTGACTCTTAAAAAAACATAACGTATACATTATCACCCAATTCTGTGTTATTCTACCTTTTTTGTCAACTTCATTCTAACTTATTTCAACAGGTTTTACACATATTTATAGAAATTATAGTCAATATGCCTCATTTAAATGAAACTATACCTTGTTTTTAAGTTAATAAAAAGCAGAAATTATGAATTATTTTGCACGGGTCAATTTTAACCCCCGGAAGACGACAGATGCTGTAGATTTGAATAAAACACCCATACTTCAACTAAAAGTAGTGATGATTCATTTTACTTGCAAAGAATGTATTGTGGAGCCATCTGTGTGATTTTCGGGCAATAAGATGAAAGAAATCCATATTTTCAGATATGAAAACATTGAAAAACGGGGTCAAGTTTGACAACAGGAGGGTTAAAAAAGAAGAGCTGATAAAAAGAGGAATAAATGCTGAATAAGTGTGTTTATTTCATCATTTGTTCCTCTGTGAAGCTCCCAGAAACTTTCTATGACTTCACCTCACACACACACACACACACACACACACACACACACACACACACACACACACACACACACACACACACACACACACACACACACACACACACACACACACACACACACGGATAAGTTAGCATCTAAAACATTGCTGATTAACCCTTTAATGTACCATCAATCCCCCTCTACCAACAAACCCAGGGCACGCACTTAAAAAAAAAAAAAAAAAAAAAAAAAAAAAAAGGCACTTCACTTCAAGCTTCAGAACAAAATGACAGAATTTAGATTTAATGTCCTATTTACCATCCCGGCGTAATAATGTTGTTACTGTATATTGGCTCCTCGTATTCAAATGAGAAATAGGCAACAACGAGACATAACTTTAAAATTGGTTATCCTAGCGCTTTCTATCGGCCCTAGTAATTGGTTCAGGAAATTGGGTCGGGGCAGTAATCAACTGACAGGAGTCAACATTCCTGCGTTCTTTAAATAGGCCCTACATAACACTACAATGCCATGTACAAAAGTGTAGCCTATTAGTCCATTAGGGGGAAAATTAATCAGGAACTATTATGAAAATCAATTTTTTTTCAATCAAGAATGACAACTAAGCTTCTCCGTATTAAGGATATGCTGCTTTTTCTTTGTGTAATGTGATAATAAACTAATTTCTGACTTTTTATAGACAAGGGAAGAGGTCAAGAGGTCGTTTGTACCTGCAGCCAATCAGGCTTTACAATAAAAACATTACATAGTCACACAGGGGCACCGCAATACTGTCTCACACAATCATATCGGAATATTTTCTTACATATTTATTGAGTTGTGCTCTTACCCTCTGTTTTTTAACTTCAGGGTCTTTGTATACATGTATTTATTTATTTATGTGTGTGTGTGTGTGTGTGTGTGTGTGTGTGTGTGTGTGTGTGTGTGTGTGTGTGTGTGTGTGTGTGTGTGTGTGTGTGTGTGTGTGTGTGTGTGTGTGTGTGTTAGCTACTGGATACCTGAATTTCCCTGAGGAGATGAATAAAGTATCTATCTATCTATCTATCTATCTATCTATCTATCTATCTATCTAAAGATGCTATAATCACATAAGAGTTCTGCACATTTGGGCTTTAATTTAAACTGATATAACTCATACCAATACTGATATTTCATATTTCAGCCCTCCATTTAAAGACTTTTCTTACTCTTTCTTTAGAGTATTTTTGATCCTTAGTCTGTAATATACATAACTGAATGAGATCAAGATTGAGTTGATGGGCTTATTTGATATTACTGTAGTCTAAGCTAGGATTACACTTCCTGCACTCTTTCAGTGTACTAGAGAAGACTACAAATGTTGGAAACTGCTAATGCTGGAATAAGCCTAGCAACAGCCTGTAAAATTTACAGTATTTACCACAAACTAACAGCTAAAAATGAATGTTTTGAAGCTTGATGATGTTAAAATGCGGAGGAGATGAATAAAGTATCTATCTATCCAATTAATAAAGAAAATATTCAATAATCCAAACTATTGTTAGCTGCAGCCCTGCAGAGATACCTACATGTCAAATTAAACTGGATTAATAACACACTTCTTATAAATCTAAAGGATTACATAACATATAAAAGACTAAAGTGAGATTATAGAGCCTAAAAGGATCAATAACCATCTATCTATCTACCAAATAATTAAATGATTAATAAAGAAAATATTCAATAATCCAAACTATTGTTAGCTGCAGCCCTGCAGAGATACCTACATGTCGAATTAAATAGGATTTATGAGACATATCATATAAATCTAAAGGATTAGATAACATATATTAGACTAAAGTCAGATCATAGAGATTAAAAGGATCAACACTGATCACAAGAAAAATAAAATCAAAGTTTAGTGAATTAATTCTTTAGGGGCCACAAATGAGTGTATAGAGTCTATATGGAGCATCATAGTAAAATCATTACGATCACAGAAGAAGATGAGCGAGGACGTATTGAGAAAAAAAAGCGCCATCTTTCCTGCACGCCGCCTCCTGTGAAACAAAAGCTCTTCCTGCAGTACTCTGTCATCGCCGCGGCTTCCCAGCAAACATCCCCGAGCGCCCAGCGGTGCTCCCCAATCAAAGAAAAACAAACAGGGCCATTTTCGACTTCGTAAACTTGACCCGAGAAACAGCATGACAGAGCTTTAAAAAGCCCCCACATCTATGGCTGTCTCCTGGGGTCTATTTGAAAGTGTGTGTGTGTGTGTGTGTGTGTGTGTGAGTGTGTGTGTGTGAGTGTGCTTCAGTACGCCAGAGGGGGAGAAATTTGTGCCTATATTTGTTTATGTATGCAAAATGTGCTGGAATGGAGGAGAAAATGAAAATGTGTATGAGCCCTAAATAGCAACGAGATAGAAAGAGAGAGAGAGAGAGAGGGGTATGGAGGGCGGCGGGGGGGCTGGAGGCGAGCAGACGAGGGCTGGGGTGAGGCTGCAGGCGCGGTCAGGTCACCGGTGCGGTCGTCGGGTGAAACTCAGTTCACATTACCATGCAGACAACCCGGGCTAACAATGGAGGCTCCATCTGTTCCTGTCAGCCATTACAAATCTGGTGTCACCCAGTCCGCTGAAGACAACAGGCCCACCGCATCTAATCAAACGGGCGCGCACAGGCTCCTCCTGCGTGTAAAAGCAGCCATCGACTTCACACTCACTCACTCTCTGGTTAGGGAACAGAGAGCAGCGAAAGGCAGGCAGTCGATTACCACGGATAATACATCCTCCTCCAGGAGTCACAAAGTCTCTTTTGTGTACAGTAAGCTCGAATTGTAAAAAAAAACTATGCAATTAAACTCTAAAAGAAAAAAGAAAAAGCTCAATTTTCTACTTTCTCCTTACAGTTAGAATAGAAAGCTATTCTCTCAATCTCAAAAAATCATCTCACGACACATAAAAAAGGGATTTTTTTTTTTTACTGTTCCTCCTTTAAAAAAAATTGACACTGATACCATTAAGTAGCGTAGTATTTTCCACAATCGCTCCCCTCTCTCTATCTCTTACCCCCTCTTTAAAAAACGGAGCACCCCAGCCCCTAGCAGAAAAAGTGTGAGCCGTTCCTTTCAACTGGCAGTGAACAGAGGATGAACTATGAACTCCACATGCCCTTTTAGTGAGGACACAGGCCATTCACTACGCTAACATGGTTCCCTCTCCACCACCTCCACATCCACCACCCTCCTCTCCAGCAATAAAACACCAAAACACACCCCCCCCCCCTTGAGAGGTGTGTGTTTTTCTAACTGAATCAAATGTTGTGATTATTGATCCAACCATAAAAATGTGGAGTTGTTTTAGTTTTGAACAGTTGTTGATATTCGAAGCAAAAAAAAAAAAAAGCAAAACGTCTTTATTGGTGCTGCGTAATTGACTATTTCTCACATTTAACGCAGACAATTGGTGTGACACTTTTAACAACTATCACATTCCCACAGTAACAGACGGCGTCGTTTTGTATTTGGGCGTGTTACCATTATAGCCTTAGGGGGGATTTTATTTTATTTTTAAGCATTTTTTTAGATTAAGATTTTTTTTATCTGTTCCCCTAAGGAAATCTTGCCTTCTTGTTTATTCTCAACAATTTCAAAAAAATGAATTATCATCGTCTTGTGGTCTATCTCCACGCCATCTGCTGTGATTTGTTTACTCTATTTGTCCACAAAGTTGCAGAGAGAGAGAGAGAGAGAGAGAAAGGCGGCAGTTACTCTTCTGTGGGCAGAGGATGTGAGAGAGTTCATTAAGCCCGTTTTCCAAATAAGAGGATCGTTTTTGACTACATCCAGCTGGCATTAACTACCGCTATCACCAAAAAAAAGACTGCAAACAGAGTGCGGCTTATTCCTTTTATCTTGCAAAAAATTCAACGTGATTCCCGGCTTTTACCTTTAGGGAAAGGAGCCGGAAAAATATAGCAGAGTGTAAAGTGTGGAGTTGAGTGGAGATGGGCACCTGAGGCAGCCGAATCAATAATGCCCACCTGCGGCATGTCACGTCAAGGGCTATTAGCTGGCACATAGAGACAGAAAATACAACAACAACAAAAAAAAGAAGAAGTCTGAACTGAACAGGAGGGAGGGCGAGTCATAGAAAGGAAGATCGAGAGAAAGATTGATAAAGGGAGAGAGGGATGGAACACACATGGCCCCTCAGGTACAGTGTTGTATTTCAAACCCGGTTGTGAAAGAATAGAGGGGCTCGGGGTCAATCAATCACTGCATTAGCCCGCAGCTACAAAGCCTCCTCTCTGTGTGGGCCGCCCCTCCGTGCCTCCCACAGTCCACACGAAACAGCTCAAGGGATGGGGAGGGAGGTGGGGGTTGGGGGGGCAAGATCAGGAGAAGGAGCGGGGAGGGGATCGGCCACTGGAGGGAGCTCTAGGTCACCGATCAGGCCTTTTGTGGACCACCAGACACCAGCCCCCCTCTTTCTCTCTCTCTCTCTCTTCTTCTTCTCTAACCTACCTGAGCTGACCCAGGAGAGGAAGAGGAAGGAGAGGGAGGAGGGAGGAGGAGTCATTGATGTCACCGGAGTCTGGACATCAAGGTAGGAACAGGCCAGCAATAGGAGGAGATTTCACAAATGTGGGCTGGCAAAATTAAAGAGAACGAGCA
Source organism: Scomber scombrus (assembly GCF_963691925.1). Taxonomy (NCBI): domain Eukaryota; kingdom Metazoa; phylum Chordata; class Actinopteri; order Scombriformes; family Scombridae; genus Scomber; species Scomber scombrus. The sequence goes on from NC_084990.1 coordinate 23,219,647, forward strand.
GCGATAAAACAGTCCGCCTGCGCTTCCTGTGACGAGGTGTAGGTGTGTACTAAAACTGCACTTTTCTCAGGAGGGAATGCTGCATTGTCTCCTGTGACACTAACTCCTCCTTTTCTCTTTCTTTTTACCTTTTTTTCTTTGTCGGTGCACAATTTCTCATACGCCACAACCTTTCAGTAGAGACACACGTTCACAAAAGATAATAAATAGACACGTACGTTTCATTATTAGGGTTAAAATTTCACCCCATTGTCCTCGGTTAAACTAGATGGCATGAGATGAAAACTATATAGATATAATAGAAGCTAGTGTCCTCTAAGTTAACAGGCAGTAACTCAGAATTAGGCCTTTTGAAGCTCAGATTGCCTTAATAACTTATAAACCTATACTGTTTTTAACTTACACTCAGCACCTCCATCATCCTGGTAGTCAGAGGCTACCGAAGCATCGTCCGACGGGGCAGAGCGACCCAGGCTGGAGCTGCGGTTGTCATCAGAGCCGTCTTCTTCCCTGTAGTCCGCTGAATATGTGTGTATGTGTGTGTGTGAAATAAAGAGGGATAAAAAAAGCAAAAGAGCGAGTGAGTCTGGTACGAAAATACACACATATATATATATATATATATATATATATAAACACACAGCTGAAACTAGTCAGAGTAGAATGTGAAACTGCGATGACGTAGATAAGGTTGTTTTTTACTTACGCTGGAAGGGGAATTCCTGAGGGTTTCTGTAAAAATCCAAACAAGCATAAATCACAAGCCTGGCAATGAATTAAAGTTTGGTTTTTGTGTTCATGTGCTTTCAGTTTAAAAGAGAGCCAACGTTTTCAGTATTGTTTCTAAAGAGATTCGATAATTGTTTCCTGTAAAGAAGACCACAAAACCACAAGTCATCTGTACCGGTGCATGCGTCTCTTATCGTGCAGTGCAAGCAACAAAAGTGGAGAGAGGTTGTTTCCGGAGTAAACTATCACACTTCACTTCATAGTTACAGCTTTTTGGGGGGGAGCTTCTGGAGCTGTTTTATCATGCTTGGAAAATCCCATTAAGATTGAATTGAATTATCCTGATGAAAAAAAAAAAAGGGAAAAGAAAAAGATGATTCTGTAAGATCTTAATTTTAAATAAATAAGAGCAAGAATTGAGTCTCACAGGTGATACCATTACACTAAATGAGCTCCTTTAAAGCAAACTGTGTTAAAAGCAATTACAGCAATAATTAAAGCCTCCTGTGTGTGGCGTTACAAGCAGAACGTTAGAAGGTAGTTTCCTGAAATTACATTGTGACACCTTGAGTGGTAAAGTAGCTTTCGAACTTAACACTGATTTAAAGCTGCCTTTCAGGGGTAAAAACAAATCCTACCTGCCACGCACCACCTTGAAGTTACTCAGTAAGATTCTTCGGGCCTCTTGACCATCTTCACTGAGGTCCTCATCCTGAAGTATCTCTGCAAGGAACGTCTCGCAGTCTGAGGAACACAGAAAACAGAAAACACAGTAAAGCAGGAGGTCTATTACGAGGTTTTTTTTGCAGGTAATGGGGTCATAAAATGAGGATATGATTCTTAAGGGAGCACACAAGCGTTTAAACAATATTTACGATAACAAAAAACATAACCAGGCTTCTGGTTGTGAAGATTTATCCCTCACATCCTCCAGTTGTTAAATAAGATGAAATATTCACAGTTTTACTCTTTCCTGACCTTAAAAGACCTCACAGTATAAGTCTCAGAGGTTTTTGAGCTATTGTCTTGCATCATGAATGCTCTGTGGTGTTGTAAACTTTGCAACGAGTGCTGCAACTAACAACTATTTTCATTATAGATTCATCTGTAGTTGATTTTCTTGATTAATCGATTGGTTGTTTGATCTATAAAATGTCAGTAAATGCTGAAAAATGTTTTCCAAAGTCCAAAATGCAACTTGAAATATCTTGTTTTGTCCTGACCAACAGTCCACAACCCAAAGATATTTAGTTTACTATCACAGAGGACACAATAAACAGATAATATTCACATTTAAGAAGCTGGAAACTGCTGGAATTTAAATTTAAATTTCTTCTCAATAATAGTTGCTGATTATTTTTTCGTCAATCAACTAATCCATTAACCTTTGTAGCTCAATGTGTAACCGTTTAATGTTCATACAGGAGTTGGACACAGTAACATTAACACCTGTATTACATAATATATTACCACACAGCACAGCAGCTGTTTTCATCACTTTTTTTCTGTGTTTGATAATTCAATGCCTGTTTTAGGATTTGATTCAGATATTCTCTCAGTCAATCAGTGCTTCTTCTTTACAAAGAGTAATTTGATGCTTCAGTGTTTGTTCCTTTCATTGTGTGTATCATTCAAAAGAGGAACTCAAAGATTACATCAGCAAAGTCTCGCTGATGCTAATGAATGACGAGTCTTTCATAAAATTGCAGCCTTTTTCTACATCTTTCTTATCATTTTACCACTACACTTGCTTCCACAGGCCAGTTACATTTTCAAATATGTGTCAAGACGGAAGTGTTTGATTTCAAGTTGTACTACAACATAAATCAGCAATCTGGCCGGACTTTATGATGCTGCGGACAAAACAGGTTGATCAACGTAACTTATCTGATTCAATGTCTTTATGTCCTCACTTCACCGAATTATACAAATGTATCAACATATGCAAATAATCCTCTAAGGGCCCCTGTTTGCTTGTCTGGCAGCTCATGCAAATGCAGTTCATGCCAGGGTGTTACTCACTATGCTTGGAACAGGTTACATCACAGTGTTATGGAGATACGATGTGTGATATGATTTAAAAGGACAATTTTCTAACCAAAAGAAAATAAAAAATGAGAAGAAAGACACCAAATCTAATCTAAATTTTGAGTCTAAATGTAAACAACTTGTAGAATAGTGACATTAAAAGTTATATTGCTCTGATAAACTTGACTACTTACGCTATATTTCCATAGTTACACAATCATTTAATAACAGGATTTAAAGAAAGAACTGCAGCATTTAGACAAGCTTTGAAAATACATTACCGTCCAGAAGCCTCCTGATGTCATTAGGGACTGTCCCCATTCCTGACATTCACCTGTCAAGCTCCACACACTTGGATTCACTGACTTTTCAGACTTTTTCAGCCCCTCTCCACTTTACTTTTTAGTCCACAAGACGACCTACGCACAGCCAGCCTCTACCATACTGTTACAGCTCCATGACAGAGAGACAAAAAATCTGGCACACACACACACACACACACACACACACTAGTCACAGACTAACAGGCACAGCATCTAACCACCTGTGTCCTATTGTTCTGAAACCTTACTTCCGTGCATGCATCAAGATTTGCACAAAACGGGGTGGAGCAGGTGCAGAGATGACAACTTCCTCCGCGCTCTGGTTTCTCAGTCGTGGCTGTCGGCAAGGTTTGACTGGTGGTGGGGAGAAAAGAGCTTCAGTTTGACATAATGTTGCAAAGTGAGCCTGAGAGGGAGCCACGAGCCTGTCATCCTGCAAACAGTGAGCCAGTTTACCGTGGATATGATCTATCAGCATTACTGTTACAGCAAAGGAGTCATCTCTGGCCTTTCTGCCTCCTCTATGGACACATTCACAGCCCCTTACAGCACTGAAAGCCTGTGACCTTGTGTTGTTCAGTCTGAGCCATTGAATCCTCCAGAATGAGACCTAATGGGGACACATACATCTTAGTTTAGTTTAACAGATAGTTTCTCAACTATCTGTGGTCAATAGCAGCATTGGAAGAAGTACTCTGATCCTTTAGTTAAGTAAAAGTACCAATACAAAATGTAAAAATACTCCATTACAAATAAAAGTCCTGCAGTAAAAGTACATATGTATTATGAACTTGATTTAGGTAAAGTATTACAGTAAAAGTACATAAGTATTATGAGTGATGTAGTATGCAGTATTACAGTAAAAGTACTGCAGTATTATGAGTGATGTAGTATGCAGTATTACAGTAAAAGTACTGCAGTATTATGAGTGATGTAGTATGCAGTATAACAGTAAAAGTAGTGGTTTGGTCCCTCTGACTGATATATTATTATTATGACATCATTAGATTATTAATAGTGAAGCATCAGTGTTAGAGCAGCATGTTACTGTTGTAGCTGCTGGAGGTGGAGCTAGTTTACACTACTTTATATACAGTTAGCTAGTTTAGTCAAGTGGTTCCCAACCTAGGGGTGGGGCCCCTCCAAAGGGTCAGGAGATAAATGTGAGGGGTGGTGAGATGATTAATGGGAGAGGAAAGAAGAAAAAACTAAGTTCTTATACACAAATGTGTTTTCAGTTTTTGGACTTTTTCTCTAATCTTTGATTTTGGCTGAAATATTGGATCATTTGAACATTTATTGAAATGAAACTATGTGAGAAGTTTAGAGGGAAAAATCACTATTTGGTGGAGCTGTTAACAACTCATAGACATCTGAAATGTGAGCCCGACTACACACTGCTTTTTGAAACCACTGGTTTCATTTCTAAGAACAGCACTTGAGTAGATGTACTACTTCCCACCACTGTCTAGAACTAATGCAGAGTCTTTTGTTTACTGATTGAAACTAAAATCTACTACAGAACTATGCCTACAATTGTGAAGTACTTGTACTTTATATTTGCACTTTACCACTATACTACTACATGTTAAATTTCATAATAAAAAAATAAATAATAATATTGTACCTTTCACTTGACTACAGCTGTAGTTCCCCACTCCTTTACTGTCACATCTCTACAAAGAGAAAAATGCCCCCAAAACATATAAAACAACTTATGTCAATCCCTGATACCACACTAGACTACTGACTACACACTGCTTTTTGTAAGACAGATTTCATCTTTAACAATGTTTTGTATTTTAAAAGCTTGTTATATTATCCATTGTGTCAAATCTTCATCTGAAAAAATAACTAAAGCTGTCAAATAAATGTAGTGGAGTAGAAAGTACAATATTTCCCTCTGAAATGTAGAAAGTAGCATCACATGGAAATACTACAGTACAAGAACATAAAAATTGTACTAAAGTAGAGTATTTGAGGAAATGCACTTATTTACCTCCTACTGGTGAAATCAGGCCAATATGGCGGAACCGTCGGTAACCATCACTATGGAGACGCAGAGGAGCTGTCAGCTACCCTGCTGCTAACCGGCTAACCGGCTAACGTTAGCCGTCATTAATCAGGCCGACAGGTAACTTTAACTCATCCTCAGGTGCTTATTTCAGGTCGATGTGTTTCCTGAATGTAAATGCTGTTACTTAACTTACCTTAATATGCCAAATATCCTCAACAAGTGTCGAGTTTTAACGTTAACGGTTGGCTAACGTTAACTAAAGTAGCCGTTGGTTTGTCGGTTTGTCTCGCCAACTTGTAGCTAATGTTGTAGATAAGTTACGTAATTTATGTCGCTAATTAGCTCGTCTAAAAATAAAAGACAGCAGAAGTCCGTCCTTCTTAAACAACATTATTTCTGAGTAAGTTCATATATTTACCAATTACTGTTATTAAAACATTTGAAAATTAGTTTTAAAAGTAGTCGGACGTTTCACTTGTGTTATTTTGACTGTTTGTGTCGATGTTGTACGGAAGCGTATTGCATTCACTTAAATAAAAAATTTAAAAATCTCTGTTTTTCGGAATAATTTAGTTTCCTTTTCTGTTTTCAGGAATAATTTATTTTCTTTTTCTGTTTTTCGGACTAATTTATTTTCTTTTTCTGAGTATTTTTTTTTTCTTTTTCAGATTTTCGGACTAATATTCTTTTTTGTTTTTTCTGTTTCTGAAAGAAAAAATTTTCTCTGAAAAACAGAAAAAGAAAAAAAATTACTCCAAAAAACAAAACAAAAAATTAGTCCGAAAAAAAGAAAAAGAAAAAAAATACTCAAAAAAAGAAAAAAATACTCAAAAAAACAGAAAAAGAAAAAAAATACTCAGAAAAACAGACCTTTTTTTTAAGTGAATGCTTCCGTAATGTTGCCTTCAAGTAAACGCAACCTTTTGAAGTTTAGCTATGCAATTAAAATTGTAAATTGGAGTTGCAACGACTACAGTTAAGTTGCAACAGTTTCCAATTAATTTTCTGTTAATCGTTGCAGCTCTATAATCTATAAAGCGTTGATATTGTAAATCAGAGATTTGGCTCCTTACAGCTGCTTTTATCAGTAACATTGCAGCTGATTAAACCATACTATACAACAATAAAAAAGCTCAATAAGCTTTACAAGATCAGTTTTTCAAAGAGGTTGTACATTATCTTCTCCCTAAAAAGCCCATTTTGGCAAATATGATATACAAAAAATGATGAATGAATGCATGCAGCATCACTAAATTGCAAAATTGGTCCCTCACTATATCTGACAGGGCGTGGATGAATGGTTTATATCAGCAGTAAGAGGGTGAACAGCAGTTTGTGTGTGACGTGATCAAGCTTTTACACACACATACACACACACATAATTTACATGTGTAGAGGAGGGAATGGCAGCAGTATTAATACCGATAGAGATACTGCTGGGCTTGACTATCACTATTATTGATCCCCGTGTCCTGAAACACTACAAGGAAAGCCATCAAGTAAGCAAAGCTCGATCAGACGCTGCTCACATCGGATATCAATCAAAGTTGTAATTTTCTTCCCTTTTGTAAAATATAGAATATATATAATTAAGCTCAATTCCTTTAGCGCTGGAGAGCCTCAGCAACATCACACGTGACAATGTGACTTTTTTTTTTATCATATCTGAATTGTAAGAAACTATCATTGTGTTTTTCAGGGGGAGAGCTTGTCCATTTTTAGTGTTATTTAAGAAAACTTCTACTTGTGTCTGTGCCTTTTTTTCTTCTTTTTTTTTAAATTAAGTATGTAAAATGCCTGTTTCTAGGTGCTACAGTGATTTTGAAACTTTTAATTCAAGCAGGAAAGTGTTTTTTTTTTACTCTGACTTCTTTTATTATACATTAATTTAAAGACCACCGACCCCTTTCTACTGTTTTGACATGTTTTATCTACTTAGTGTGGTTGAGTTTGAAGGACCAGGGGTGGAGAAACACTCAAATATAACTCACAGATCTCCCCCATAATAGATTACTGTAGGTGTATGTTGGCTGTGAATCCAGGGGCATGCATCATGGCAAACAGTATAAACAGCTTGGGTGGTTACGCTGTGAAGAATAGAGCCGTACAACTCACATTTATAACAACAAAGCCGCCCCGATTAGATTACAGGACCACCTTCGTAGGTTTGGAAGAACTGAGCTGGTGTCGCTGATTTGTGCTCGACAAGGTTTTAACACCAGCCGTGAGCACTTGTTCCTTTTTGGTAATGTGGTGGTGACCAGAAAGTGCAATTAATCTGCTTCTATGACACCACATCTTTAAATAAGAATGTCAAATTATGGCCGAGTTTGAGTTTATTCCATTTAATGCCATTTAAAGTTAAATTTTTGCTTCATTTACTTTGCTTCTGATTTAAATGAATGAATGAATGAATGTATGAATGAATGCCTTTATTGTCATTGCATGTTCACCTACAACTAAATTAGCTGTCTCTCATAAAAGAAACCTGTTTCCATTCACTCTGCTCAAACACACACATAAAAAAAAACTGTTAAATAAGGCAAAATATGATCATAAAGTGCTTTAAAGAAAAGGATAGGTTTCATATATTAAATGTATTGATTTGATAAGTTTGTCAGTATGATAAATTACATCAGAAACCACAATGGGAATAACATAGTCTGTGGACATAATTGTGTTATCCTTGATATTTTATTACATCAATTACTCAGTCAGTTGATTAAAAGATTAGTCGATCACCTGATAAGTAAACAGCTGCTATTTTATTAATCATTTAACCCTTACATACTGTTCATATTCTACACCCTTGCAGTATGTTCCCCTCATAAAAAGTGTCTATACCAAATGTTGAAGCATAGATGTGTTTAGAAAGCATCAATAGTCGATCTGACTGATCAATAAATGTGATTAAACCTTGATTCATGTTTCAGAGAGCAGAGAGAGTGTATTTTTTAGCTTTTACACCACATCTACTATCACACAATATCATGTCCTATTTTACCTCAGACATGAAAATATAACATAGCAATAATGAGTGAAATGTAAAGTGAAAGTGAAAATGAGCAGAACTTTATGGAACTGTGTGGTTTATTGTATAACCATTAGAGCCATCAGTCTTCACTGCTACATCATAAAAAGAAATCCTCATAACTACTATCTTATTAAAACTATTAACTATTCATTTCACTAAAACACAGGTCAATGGATACGGCTCACATTTGACCCAGAACAGCCTCAATTGACCAAAATTTGTAGCACCTATACAAAAGTATGACATTTTAAAATATGTTCATTTGGGCCACTTTAGGAAAAGTCATCTAATTTCAGAGTAAAAGACATTTGGGGTGTGTTACAAGCTGTCAAATGTCAAAATGGGGCAAATTTGACCTAAACAAGGTATAAGGGTTAAGTCAATTTTTTTTCAAAAGTACCAAAAATGAATTAGATTTAGTTGCTCAAATGTGGGTATTAACTGGTTTACATTGTCCTCTGTGATAGTTAATTGAATATCTTTGACTGGTTGGACAAAATGAGCAATTTCCAGACTGTAACTTGGATTCTGGGAAATTGTGATGGAGATTTTTACCAATTTTCTCACTTTTTACAGCATCAATTAATCAAGAAAATAATCATCAGATTAATTGATAATGAAAATAATTGATAATTGGTGCTTTACCTACAATTTAGATTTAGTAGCAATTTCCCCCTGCGTGTATTGTAATATTTTGACCATTTTCTGTATTGTTTCAGTATTACATGACGGTCTCCCTCTCTGTCACCTCTCTACAGGAAGCCGCGGGGTCAGAGCGAGTTGAGTCCCATGTCAGGATTGTCCCCACGTTGACCTGCGCCTGACTGGCCTCCCAGCAAAAAGCCCCTGTGAAGGTAAGAGGAACTGGGGGTCCCCTCCCCTTGGCACAGAGGTTCCCTCCCCTTGACAGCTCCACAGAGCCCCAGCCACCTGCCTGCTGGGTCAGCCCCATATGAAAAGGGAAGCCCTTTGTAATCCGACGGGGATTACACCACCCAACAATGCGCCGCTGAAAGAGCGACAAAAGCCCTGTATCAAACGCCGCTGAGGGGGAGCACGGCTATGATCTCCCGCTACTACCAACACTGACTCCTCTGCCACCTCTCATCTCCCCAAGAGGCTCCCCTCCCCTCTCTCCCCTCTCTCCCTCCACCTCCTCCCTTTAGCATTCGCTGCCTCTGTCCTCCTCCTGCCCTCTCATCTCTAAGATCTGGCCTTTTATCAGCGCATTCCTTTTCATTTGCATTGCGGTGTGGGGAGGGACAGCGGGTCTCTCTGATCTGATAGAGCCAAGGAGAGAGAGTCAGGAGGATCCTCGGGGCATGAAGGGAAGGGAAGGGTGGTGTGTGTGTATTTGAGTGTGTGTGTGTGTTTGAGTGTGTGTATCCTGCCCTGCAAACACACACACACACATTGCATTCTCCAGATAGGCAGGAACTCTTTGCAGAGAGCGGAGAGACAAATAGTGAAGCACCCACGCCTGTCTTTCAGGCTCTGTTTGTCTTTTATTTCACACAAAAAAGGAAGTGTTGTAGTTAAAGGGCATGAATTCTCTCAAACAGAGGCATTCATTGAGGCAAAACAGTGTTTAATTATCATCTAAATCCTTTATAAAGCTTCAGGAAGAAGTGTAAAAAACACACACATATAGACTTAAGTTTCAGATTATCTTGTTTTAAAATCTTGACGTGAACTTTTTGCATAAATCAGAGTAGCTGTCACCTTTTTTTTTTCTTCTTTTTTGTCAAATAGCAAATATCTCGAGTCATGCTCATAAAATTGTGACCCTGCACTTTAACCCTTACATACTGTTCAGGGTCAGAGAGTTGTAAAAACACACTAAACACATTTCTTTTAGCCAGACTTTTCCCTAATGTGACCCACAGTGACACAAAAATAGAAATAAAATGCATCATCTTTGATGCTTATACACATTTTTATATATGCAAATGTACTAAATTGACCTGTTTTTATTTAAAAAAAAATCAAAAACCAGCTTTCAAACATGTTAATTGTATTCATCTTATTCTGTAAAATGTTCTCTCAGAGCCTAAAATAGTAATTGTGAATGTCTTTTAATCAGAACAGAAGGATTAATTAAACATTTATTAATGACTAATGGAGGAATTTATGCCTGTGAATTAATGTAGGGACTAATTATGAGTCAGAATATGAACAGCATGTGAGGGGTTAAACACTTTGTATTCAAACCCCTTGACAGTAAAAGGTGTTTGGCCCTGATTCTTCTTTCTAAAGGTCTGTTTGTAAGTGTTTGTGTTGCTCGAGGAGATAACAAAAAAAAAGAAAAGACAGAGAGAAAGAGGTAGTTTACTTTTCGGATTTCCTCAGAATCATTGTATTCCCAACCCACCCATTGCTCAAACATATGTCAGCATATAGGAGGGGGGGGCTATTGGTGGCGGTGAGTTAAAAAAAAAAGTGATGATAGATTGAGGACACAAAAGATGGAGGGAGCGAATGTGTTGAGCTAAATCTACAACCTTCAGTCAGTCAGCCACACATTGACTGACTCATGAGAGGAAAGGGGGGATGTAAAGGGAGGTGGGGGGGGGTGTTACCTCAGCTTGTACTCAAATCGATGTCAGCCCTGAGAGCATTGAATAGAAAATCATCCAAATTGTATTATGTTAGGATATATGAGCCATTTCAAAATATTAATTCAGCATTATTTGAGGTGTCTGTTAAAGGGGGGGGGTATAGCAGTTACAGCTACAGCAGCGCGTCGACTCGACTGACTGATTACATACCTCTATTACACGTGATGTATGAATGTATGAGAGGGACCTATTTTTCATTACAGAGACATTGTCCCTAGAGGCAGTTGTTAAAGAAGAATCTATGAATTATCATCCCCTCCTCTCTTGGAACAACTGGCCCTTGTCACAAGACGAGAAGGCAAAGGGAAAGAGAAAGGAAAAAAGGGAAAAGAGGAGTTTAAAAAAAAAAAAGGGAGGCACCGCACTCACAGTATTGATAGTAGAGGGATTGAGAGAGACTGGAAGGACGCCAGAAGAATGTGTCTGCCAGTGCTTGTGATCCTGCACACTGCCGCCTCTCCCTCTGTCCAGTTAATTGGAATACAAAGCAGAGCGGGGTCGATGAGAGAGCGGTGGAGGAGGTGGAGAAGGAGGTGGTGGTGGTGGTGGAGGGAGCTGCTTCTGCTGCTGCTGCTGCTGCTGCTGCTGTCTGTCTCCAGCAACACTCAACCTTCACCGCTCGCTGGGAATTGACTAGTGGGGTGGTGGGGGAGAGAGAACCAGCGAGCGAGACCGACACACTGTCACTGGTAAAATGAACTGTCACCTTGCATTTCTCAACCTCCTGGCAGCATCGAATTGGCCGCTTTGAAACCATGTGACATGACACTGATTGAGTTCTGGTTCTCCCACACACACACACACACACACACACACACACACACACACACACACACACACACACACACACACACACACACACACACACACACACACACACCTCCTCCACCACCTCCTCCTGGTTTAATTTCCAAGTGTACAGACTCTCCATGCAAAGTATCCACAATCACATCAGCAGCGAGGAGCATCAAAACGACCTGTATCCCCCCCCCCCTTTTTTTTTGGGTTCATATAGATGCTCTATTCATCCTCCTCACCACCCCTCATTATTTCATCGCGCTGCTTCGTTACTCTACCTCTTCTAGCTAGTTTTGTTTTCCTTGCGGCATATATAGTCATGGCAAATCTGACAGGCACACACAGAGGAGGAAAACTATTAGGGGTAGCCATTTGGATCCTGGAGGCAATCCCAGGGAGTATTAAGACGTTAACCCTGGCCAAGTCACTTGTCTCTCTCAGTTACTATGCTGATGGAGTGGGGGAAAAGGATGCAGTCGCAAAGGGGGTTTAAAGAGGAGGAGGAGGAGGAGGAGGTGGGGTTGGACCCAAGAGGATGGCTGGGGCTTCAGGTCGGCTGGCGCTTCCAGATCCAATAGAGCCTGACTCGGATTCGGGGGGCGGAGGGGGGATGGTTGTCAAGAATCTCCCTGTCTGGGTTAAAAAGAGCCTCAGTGCCACAACAAAGGAGGAAGGAGGAGGAAGAAGAAGAGAGTGTGCCATTCATAACTAGACAGCTTTTTCTCCACAAGGTTTCACTCAATGATAACAGAGAAGGAAAAGTAGTGGAAATGATGTTAATAATGGTGTAAAAATAAAGAATAAAAAGCAAATATGTGATTCTTTTCATGTCCAACACCTTTACAGCATCTTAAAAAGTGCTCAAAAGTACAGTTTTTGTTAATTATGTGGATATTTTTTAATTAATTGTCACGTTTTCCGTTAAAAAAGCATAATACAGCTGCTGGATTTGAGTGTTCTAACTCATCTGCTTCAAAAAATACGAGTTGTTTGCTTTTATGATTCAATTTTGCAGTTTTTATTCTCCCAATTTCCCCCACCAATATTTCTTTAGTAGGCCATGGTGTGCCTTTCATCACTAGACAGCTTTCTCTCCACAAGGTTTCACTCAATGATAACAGAGGGGGGAAAAGTAGACGTGGAAATTATATTAATATTGGTGAAAAAATAAAGCTTCCAACACCTTTACGCCATCTTAAAAAGTGCTATGTGGATATTTTACTTAGAGGCTGACCTATACTGGATTTTTGTGGCTGATGCTGATATTAGGAAGTTATAAAAATTAAGATAATTCGATATATCTGCCAATAATCTTATATATATATATATATACAGAATATGTACATAAAAAGAAAATTTCTCAAATACTTGTGACAAAGATATGTAACAGTAGACCATAATATTTTACAATTTAACTATATTTATTGTGTAAAATGACTAAACTTGAATTAAGAAAAAGGATACATAAAAATATTGGTGTATATCAGACAATATATATGCCAATACCGATATATCAATATCGTTTAACTGATATATCGGTCTGGCTCTAATTTTAAGTAATTGCTGCATGTTTTACGTTAAACATCATACAGCTGCTGGATTCAGGTGTCTAAAGATATGTTTTAACTCGTCTGCTTCTTCAAAAAATATCATTAATTTTCTTTCATGATTGAATCTTGTATATTATCTTCAGTCAGCCATGGTGTGCCTTTTGTTATCATGATATACAAGTTGCTGTACTTTGATTAAACATCAAAGACAGTGATATGCATGACTTCACGGTGCTATCAGTGCAACCACGATGCATGTTTTATGTTAGGATATCGTCAATATGCACTTTTAGGGGGAAATTTGTCCCATATTCATAACAACAGACACATTATCGCTCAACGGATAAATATCGTTAACCTAAAATAGCCCACTTTTTTATTCTAATATGTACTAATAATAAAAATGAGTCCTTCTGTGGTATCTCTTAGATGACCAACCCCCCGTATATTCTATGAATACCCTATCTAGTTTTTCCTTTGAAGCCCCGGGACCCTGCGGAGTGACATGCGACAGAGGAACTGGTAGAAAACCAAGGAAGTGAGCCTGGCAATAGACTTGTAAAAGAGCCTGCAACAACTGCAAGCAGCATGGGGTACAAACAGCGCTGGGTTGACCTCAAAGTGCAGAAGGAGGTGGAAGGGGGGTGATGGGTAGGGGGGGGGGCAAGATATCTGATGAGAGAGAGGATGGCAGCTATATGTATTAATAGTCCTCCTGTTTGTGCAGTCTGGTGTTCACGGTTTATTATATTTTTTTGGGGGCAGTATAGCCTCTACTTTCTTGTGTCCGTCTATATCCATTAACCATTTTCCTGCCCCTCTCACCTCCTCCTCCTTTGCCCTACATTCTCCAGGCTGGTGGAGCTCGATCCGAAGGTGAAAAACATCCTCCTCCTCCTCCTCCTCCTCTCCGAGCTGGAACATCTGTCTCCGCGGCGTTGTTGGCTGCAGCAACCGACTCTGACACCTCCAGATGGAAAGCCCGCTGGGAGCGCTGAGGTATTACCTACAGAGAGATGGCAGGGATCACACCTCTGGAATGAAGTCCCACGCTTGTTTTCCGCACCGTCCCCCTTTTTTTGCTGTCGAATCCGTCACTATTCCCCCGTATCGATTGTCGCCTCTCCGGTCCTTGGCCTTGTGACTCATCTGAAGCTTTTTTGCATGACAACAAACCTCTCAACCCCCTTTTTTCTAATTTACAGTAATGGGCCGTATGGTATTTCAACTGTAACTCCTATTCGTGGCTCTGTATTAATTTTTAATATAGTTGTGAGAGAACTGCATACTCATGCAGATATATTTCTAATGATTACCGATTTCCATTTCCTAGAAACACACTCTTCACAGGACAGTATTTTTTTATGGTATGCACAAACTAGAGCATTGATGAAACGGTAACATTAAAAACAATACCTGCAACAACACAAAAAAACATCTGAAGTATGTGAGAGGCCGTGAGTCGACTTCTCCAAGCCACTCTGGTGTCTTGACGGATTGACTCTGCATTCATTTTGTGCCTGAACTCTGCGTGAACCTCGGCTTTAAGGAAAAAAAGGGCACCAACAGGCCAGTGCTGCTGGGGCAGAAACTGTGTGTGAGTGCAAACCTAACACCCAGTGCAAATATTGAAACTGCTGCCTCTTCAGCATCAGATGAAACTAGGTGGTCAGGCCCGAGCAAACGTTTAGCTAAAGGTGAAGACAGAATGAGCACTCAGATGTTAAATGATCAGCTTAAGCTCCTATTTTTTTTCTTGTTTTTTAGAAGAAAAATGCAGTTTTTAATCAATGAATTTAATTGAAATCATGTAAAATACAAACTGATGTCACCGCAACCTGTGTCAGCTGTGTCCGAGCAGAATTTGGGTAACAAATCAAGGGTGAGACCTGGTTCCCTGGAGTTTGTTGTCATGTTTAGAGCCCCTGGAGGTATTTGGAGGTGAAAAGGTCAGTGAGAACCACCCCATGTGTTGTGAAAGATTCCTCTTGTCACATTATGCAAGGGGGACTTTGGTGAGACTATTAATTAAGAAAAAAAGAGAAGTTTGTGATTTGATGTGATTCAAAAACAATTTATTTATACACTATATTAAAAAAAAAATACTTTTTCAAAGGGAATAAACTGAGCTGAAACAATTTCCTCTTTACATGCACAGCAAAAAAACACTTTGAAACCACATTCTTTATTTTTCCTTTCATAGACTTTATTAAGCTAAAATCATCTTCAACAAACTGTGTGAAAATACCCTGTAAATAAATAGTGCAAACGATGACACCGAGTACTTCAGCGCCACAAAAAACAACAACAACAACAAAAAAACAACACAGCATGGATTTATAGGAGGATTACAAAATACAAGACATCCATTCAGGTCAATGATAAAGTTTCTCAGCATCCAAATCAGTTACCAATGCACATAAAGCACACAAGCAGGAGGCAGACATACCCTGTATACTTCACAAGTCCTCAAAAATGTCTTTTTTTTCTGGAATGGTGCAACTGAAGGTGGGGGACAGAACCTCACAGTCATATTAGGGGATTTTTGTTTTTTAAAGATCATGGTTCAGAGTCTTTCCCCTTTGGCTTTGGATTTGGAGAGGTGTCAGGACCTGGGAGTTTCTCCACAGGTGGCGGACTTGTCACCAAAGCGCAGCCCAGTTTCTCACGTTTCTTCTGCTTCATGCGTCGGTTCTGAAACCAAATTTTCACCTGCGTCTCGTTCAGCTCCAGACTTGCAGCCACCTCCACCCTCCGTGCCCTCGTCAGGTATTTATTGAAGTGGAACTCCTTCTCCAACTCGGTCAGCTGCTTGGTGGTGAAGTTGGTGCGGATCACGTTGTGCTGGCCCGGAACTCCAAACTCCGACAGGACAGCTGTATATGTGTGTGTGGGTGTGTGTGCCAATGTGGAGGAAAAATGGAGGAATGGTTGATGATGATGAAGAAAAATGAAACTCGTTGAGCTAATGTATGGCGTTTAGATGTTGAATGAATAGAAAAAGAACGTGCGAAACATTAATTGAATAACCTAAAACACTTAAGGCCTCATTATATCAACTGGAGTTGTGTTTTTACGCACCGTTTACGCACTGTGAGACAATATTTAGCTTCACATGGCTTCTATAAATTGCACTTCTTAACTCTATATGACTCAAATTCGTTCAAGGATGTACAAACCTGTTTTAGGGGGATTCCTCTTCACTTTCATCCAGTCGAAGGTTTTAGAAGTTTCCTCCACATGATCCAGATCCTTCTCTTTACTTTGGGCCGGTAACCTCGCGTAAACACTCTCTGAATACTCTTGCTGCCTCTGATCGTTTCCAAAATGTAGATACTGGTTTCCAGTTGCGACTCCAGGCCCACAACTGTCCCCGGTGTAAGGAGCCATGTTTGTTCCGAGGGGTGAAACCTGAGCGTGGATGTAACCCCGGTCCTGCTCCGGAGCGAGGCCGTACTGGTGATGTCCGTACTCCAGAGGCGAGCCGTACATGGAGCTCCCCGGCGTTGCAAACTGCAGATCCAGGTTGACGTGTGTCTGGTGGTGCAGAGGGAGACTCGGAGTGTGATGTGGCGCAGAAGTTGCTGCAACTAACCGGCCGTCTGGTGCATAACTATCACTTGTTGCGCACGAGTTGGACGACATGTATCCATGGTTTAAATTGTGGTATCCGGCCTTGGCACTGAAGATATTTGCTCCTCTGTTACACACGGGGTAATCTAAGTAGGAGTTCATCCTTGGAGTGCTTGGCCTATTGTTTGTTCTGAGGTGATCAAGCCTGAGCAGTCATTAATCGGTGCTCCTTTTTGCCCCTAACCCTTCTAGGTAGTATGTCAAAGCTGTAAAACTGCCTTCCACCCCTCATATCACCTTCCTGACACACCATGTGACCCGCTGCACGCCAATGGAGAGGGACCTACAGCACTCTGTCAAGTCTGCGAGGCTCGTCCATCAAACGGCTCGCATTTACATGACAAATGCTTCAATCAAACTCGCTCATCCATCTGATAAGAACACAAACATCAGGACACATTTTCACGTCTGCAGCAGCTCACAAAATGAAAAAGTATAACATGAGAATAATAGTGATTTATTATAGATAGTAACAATAGCAAATGTCCTCCAAACAATGTAAAATAAGGCGCAGAGAATGTATTTTTATTATTATTGGACTGAATGTGCCAAAAGTTACGACACAGACGAGTAAATTATTATTTTAACCTGAAAGCTATTTAAAGCCCCCCAAAAAAGTATAAAATAATAGTCCATTCATTATAAAGCTCCTTAATCTTTCTTTTTTATTATTCGTATGTGTAATATATTGCCTACAGTGTGTTTTAAAGCACTGGTATTAATTTAGCTTTTGCGCACTGATTTTAATTACTTGTCATTTTAGGAAAAAATGAGCTAAACCGTAAATAAATAAAATATGAGTTAGTGAAAGGTTTATTTTTTTGTCTTATTATTATTATTATGAGATCATTTCCTCAGCCTGGTCAACATGCAGCCTCTGAATCAGACAGCGTTGCAGTGAATTGAGTGATCCATCATGCGCTCTTTTTAAAGAGTAGACAGCTTGTGTGGCCCACTTTGCCCCATAAAGGAACAAAAGACACATTTCAAGAACCATTTTATATACGCTTTTTAAAAAAAGTTAAATCTGTCTGTTTTTCTTTTTTAACGTACTTGAGATTAAATGACACTCAAACTACAATGTAATATCATCCCAACAACGTTTCCCCTTCACAGTCATCCTGTAATTAAATAAGAGTTAAATGTGATGTTATGGGACTTAAATGCTAATTAAGATTTAACCCAAAAAATAAATAAAGATTTGCTTTTTTTTTTCTTAACATTTCGGCTTTACAGTCATTTTGGTGTGTGCTGGTTTTTTGGAGCTTCAAACCTCAACAATTTATGTTTATTTGTGTAGTTTAAATAACTGTATTACAGCACATCTTAACGAATAATTAGAGCAACACAATAGATTAAAATATGAATAAACGTATATAGCTTTAAATAAATAAATACGACTTGAGACTCCATATTTAGATTAATTAACTCAATAAATAATAGACTTTAAATATTAAATATTTAAAATTAAATGCATGCACCAGCAGATAAATTAAAATTATATTTGTGGAGGAATTTCCTTTTAGTTGAGCTACAGATGAGTGAGTTTTGGAGCTTGCATGATTCTGTCCTGAGGATAGCAGCTCTGTGAGAAATACGACACGTTCACATCCAGGTTTTGGTCTGCTGGGTGTGAGGTGGAGCTGGTGGTGGTGGTGCTGGTGCTCGTACTGGTGGTGCTGGAGCTATGCGTGTGGTACTGCGGGTCAAACTGCGGGCCGTGCGTAAAGCCTGAAGCTGGATATTTGGAGTATTCTGCAGAGTATGCCGGCTGGGATTCATGGTGTTGGTGGTGTTGTTGGGGCTTGAGTGGTAGAGGTGGTGGTGGTGGTGGAGGGGAGGCTGTTTGGTAATCCCCGCCCAGATGTACATAACCCAGGCTGGATAGAGTGGGGCTGCCCGGGGCGGAGGGGGAAGATGGGGGAGAGGAGGAGGAGGTGGTGGAGATATTAAGGCCCTGGACTCTCTCGTCCTTCTTCTGCTTCATCCTCCGGTTCTGAAACCAAATTTTAATCTGTCTCTCGTGGACGTTGAGCAGGTTGGCCATCTCCACCCGCCTCGGCTTGCACAGGTAGCGGCTGAAGTGAAACTCCTTCTCCAGCTCCACCAGTTGCGCGCTCGTGTACGCCGTGCGTGTGCGTTTGGAGGCCGCCGGGGACGCGCTTGGAGGGCACTTCTCGTTGACGGTGCAGTCTGTAGAGAGAGAGAGAGAGAGAGAGAGAGAGGAGGGCTGGTCATGAAGGAGTCAGGGGTATAAATGGGAGCTACTCATGTTTTTGTGCCTTTTTTTCAAACTTTATTATTTAGATAAAAACACACAAATTAACAAAAATGAAGGAAAAACAGCTCAGTACTAACACATAGACTGCAGTGTATAAATAAGACAGACATATTGTGTTACAAAAATGTGGATTTAAGATGAAAAATAGTCAAATATTAATATATTTTAAGGAGTCTTGATATTATGTGTAATATCTAGCTTTTTATTATATATTCTATTAGTAAATTAAATAGCATATAGTGGATATTTTACTCCTCTTTTTTCAGTTTTATTTATAGCTATATCCTGAGTTTTAATCATTTAGAAACTTTTAATTGAGTTAAAGATAAATTATGTTTATTATATAAGCTATAAGATACATTTGTGATTTGGAATATAGCCTCTAAATAGCCTAAACTTTACCTTTTTAAAGTTTAAATCCAGAGAGATATTTACTCTTTGTGTTTTCTCTGCAACTTCTACATTTCTATAATAATTAGTGTAATTTCTTCTCCTCTGTTATAGTATATTTTTTTTATTTTAGCTACAAATTAATATTAAAATTAATAAATGAAGTGAGCCTGTGTATGTTTATCTTTCTCCTACATCTCTGCCTGTAGCTTAATTAATAGCCTGGTGACCTTTTGACCTGGAAAATATAAAGCTACACATTAATTCCCTCAATTAAACTTTCATTAAGAGCCCCGATGAAGATGAAGAGGAGCAGGAATGAATGAATAAATGAAAAGGCCTCATTGAAACCAATCACCACCTCCCTCCCTTCATGTCCAGTCTTGCTTGTTTTCATATCTTACAGACCTGATATCCTCCTGCTGGCTTTCTGATTTGCGTGTCTGGACTCTTTCATCCAGGGGAAAACCTTTTTGCTCACAGTAAACTTGACATTTTGCTGCTTTGACCTCCGAGGATGAAGAAGCTGCATAGTCTCCACTTGGTGCCCATCATCATCATCATCATCAGCAGGAGGAGGAGGAAGAGCCACAGCAGCAGATGCATTTGCGGGATAATGCGTGCAACAAAACGCACCGACATCCCCACGCACATTCTGCAGAGACTCACTGCTGTTGTGGGTGAAGAAGAAGTGGTGTTGTTGCTGGATGCTGTTGTGCGTTTTCTGCATTTCCATTAAATGAACACCGGGGCCCCTTTTGACCTTCTGACGGAGCACAGGCAGCCAAATGTCACATGGCAGGTTTCCAGAAAGCCCTGGGCCCAAAAAAAAAAAAAAAAAACACAACACAGAATCAGGGAGGAGACTAAATGATCCATCTTATCAACTCAATAGTGTGCTGACATGAATAGCAAGCCTCTCCTGCATGCACACACAACCGAGAATGAAGAGTTTAGTGGAGAGAAGAAAAAAAAAAGACGATGTGAAAATAGGTTCATCTAAAAATCTGTGCAGAAATGACACTATTTTGCTTTTTAATTTAATGCAATTAATACCCTCACTTCTTTACAACCATGCTTATTTTATATTTAATAGTGTTATTCGATAATGGCAGCAACACAATGCATATTATAATTATTTTAGCTTGTAAAAATATAGCTCTTTTGTTTTGGTTCATGAAGGATACGAGAACATGAATAATACTAATTCATCTTCACACGAACAATAAAAACATAAACAAGAATATAAAAGCAACAAAAATACATTTAATATAAATATAAATGCATTCCTTTCTTTTTTTAATTCAGCTTTTTTAAAATAGTCTTTCCTCCTAATTACATTATACAGGCCTTAATAAATAAGAAGCCTTGTAGACAGTTAATTTATAGTCCTTTCCTTGTCTCACACATTTTCAAAGGGAAATGAAATTAATGTTATATCACATTTTACACCAAAACACATCCATCAAACAGCAAATAATACAGAAGTCTATTGTGCTGCTGCAGCTGTTTGATGCCATGCAAACGGAGACAAAGCGCGATTTAAAACCAAACACACAACAAAGAAAATGGAAAAATCCAGCCTCGATATCTTCCTTTTTATTTGATTCAATTTAGCCTTTCTTTTGAAATTAAACAGAGCAAAATTACGAGAGAGGGAGAGAGAGAGAGGGAGAGAGGGGGGAAAGAGAGGGAAGCAGACACACACGCATAGAGAGGGAGAAAGAGAGAGAGAGAGAGAGAATAAGTCTGGAGGCATGCAGCTTTATGAACTCTGGTTGAACCGTGGCTGGAGTCAGGCTCGTAAATCATAAAGACACATAACCGAGCGCGCGGCACAACACCCCGACTGCCTTACCTTCAAAACCCTACATTCATTCCCCCCACTAAGAGGAAGAAAAAAAGAAAAACATCCTGCATGCACACGCAGACAAACAACAAACATCTCTCTCTCTCTCTCTTTCTCTTTCTCTCTCTCTCTCACACTCTCTCTTTCTTTCTCTCACCTTTGGAAAATGTGCCAGATTAGAATAATCCCTGCAGAGGAGGCTGCCGCCGTCGCTTCTTCGCATTAGATGATGTGATGGTGTGGCTTTGCATGCCAGCAGGGTGAAGCAGAGTGGACAGTGTTTCTGCAGCTCACACACCGCCCTGCATACTATTTCACTGAGTGTGTGTGTGTGAGTGTGTGTGTGAGAGAGGGGGGAAAGAAAAAAAGGCTTTCTGCTGATCATGCAAGCAGCACTTTCATGTATTCATGTATGGTAATAACAGCCATGCGTTAAAGATAAGGCTTTTTTATTACTATTACGCACATCTATAGGTGTGTGTGTGTGTGTGTGTGTGTGTGTGTGTGTGTGTGTGTGTGTGTGTGTGTGTGTGTGTGTGTGTGTGTGTGTGTGTGTGTGTGTGTGTGTGTGTGTGTGTGTGTGTGTGTGTGGCACAAATCTCTCCATCTCCCACATCTCTATGGCAATTAAAGGCTGAATGGGAAAGCCTGGAAACATTAAGGTGGCTCAGCACATAAGGAGGCAAAGCTGCTATATATATAATATACATGTAGCATATATATATATATATATTATTTTTTTGGCACCAACTCCTTTTTAAGTGGATTTAGATAAGGAAAACGAGCTGTTAAGAGGTTTTCACTCCATCCCCTACACCATCAGGGTGGAAGCCTGAGTGGAAAACGACTCTCTCAAAAGATTTTTATTTTTATTCTCACACACCCCCCTCCCCCCCCCCCCCCCCCCCTTTTTTTCTTAAAGTGCATATGCTCCTTAGACACACACACACACACACACACACACACACACACACACACACACACACACACACACACACACACAGGAGCAGCTACATCTCTATTGGCTTTAAACAGTGCTGCTGGGAACTTGTCCAAAGCTGTAATAATAAATTCAAACATCCACAGTTTAGGACTGATGCCAGAGCTGCTATACATCACTCCTCTAAGGAAAGCTATCAGTATTTAGTCTGGTAGGGTTTTTTTTTTGTTTTTTTATTTCCAGGCTACACAGAAGGAGCCATGCCATTACATTCACATACCATTAAGTCTTGTTGTTTATGTAATGAGATTTCTTTTTAGTGTAATTTGAATGAGTGATCAGGCTGTTTAAAAGCTCTGAGCTGCATGGAGACAGTGTGGTCAGCAGCACAAAAAACGCACAAGTGCACAAGTTTCTTTTTTGATTGATTTATTTATTTCTATATATCTAATGAGGCCGGGTCTGGTTTACATGATCAGAGCTGGTTTGCTGCAGAGGATCGATCGATTTGGAGGCTTTTTGGCGGCGCTTTGATCTCCACTCGTCGCGGTTGTTTTTTGTTTCCTACTCGATAGCTTTGATTGGCTTTTAGAGGTAATATTTAACTAATTAATGTAAATGGGTGCCTTTGATCTCTGAGGCGTGCTGCAGAAGATAATATCATATATAGGCTACAATATCAGATCTAATATAGGTTATAATAATAAGATCTTTTATTCTATAGCTGCAGCTTTAATTGTCATTTAAAGGCTTAAAAGTTGTGTTAAAGTCTTTATAGCTGCACATTGAAGCTGTTGGGTGTGTTACGTGGTTTTCCTTCCTCCTGTGTGTTTCCTCTGCACATATTGATCGGGGGTGTTATTTTGGGTCACGTGATCCTCCTAATTGTAGGTGGAGCTGTCATTTTTGAGCCTGGTTTGTTTCTCCTTCACATGAATGCTCCATTATTCTGTGTACACATCTGTTTCCTGTCTTTACCATCCTCTCCTCTCTGTGTAGCTCTTCCGGATGTTTTGTATTTTTTTGTTTTTTTTACAGTTAAAGGGGATTTTTTTGGGGTGGAGGTCATTATCTAAATCCAGAATCTAAGGAGGATGATGTGTGCTGTGCAGATTGTAAAGCCTTCTGATTTTTGTCCTGCACCTGCACACAGCTTGGGTTGGATGTGCAAAGTATTTATATATATATGTATATCCATATCCACTGTTTTATGCATTGCACTGTGCATGCACCATATTACCCAGTTTAGGTAAAAGCATGCATTACCCAGTATTGCTGCTGTTTTGACTCAAACTTATCATTTCTTGCACACAAAACAATGTGCATGTGACAATCAGTACCAAACTAAAAAGAGTAGATTATAACAAGCTTTAAACCCACCAGTAAAATAAAAACTGGGTCAGAACAACACCTGGCTTTCTCTGCCATGTTAAACCAGTATTCACCCAAACTGGGTCAAATTTAAACCCAGTTATATTTAGCGTGGTAAATGTCAACTTGACTTAAATGTTTGCTTCATGTTGAGCTCAAAGGTTCAAATATTATGATAAATATTCAGGAGTTTTTTACTGCATCACATCACACAAATCTCTTTTTTTTCTCAATATATTTTTTTTTATTATTATTGGCATGAGCAAGGACACAAACACAACATTTCAACATATTTGTCATTCCCCTATAAAAAAACAAATCACATAAACTTGCTTTAATCTGCTTGACCTCTAACCTCCACACATCTCAATCACACCATCAGAGGAGTTTCACTATCCTGCATACACACACCAAACTACAGACACACACCAAAACAGACACACACATACACATAGCACCAATCTCAAAGATAGCCTGTAAAGTCCTGTTAAATAAGTGACATAAATACAAAGATAATCTGCCATAAATGCACCGTCTTCTATAAAAAAACCATCCTCTGCTACGAGCCAGAGAAGATGCTGATGAGTCAGAGCATAAAAAACACACCACAACATCCCTGAGCTGCACTTTACATCCTTCCCTTCACATCTTCATCATCATCACAACGAGCTGCACACTCCTCAGCCCGCCTGTCTGAGCGGTGATGGACACATTAACCCTCCTCCTCCTCCCCCTCCTCCTCCTCCTCCTCCTCCTCCTCCTCCACCTCCTCCACCTCCTCCTCCTCCTCCACCTCCATCCCTTCACTCAGTCTGCAGGCCTGCTGACAAATGCAGCTCAGTGCAACCAATTAGCTGCAGGAACCACGTGTCCACACAGAAGAGGGATTTATTGCTCTGAATTCATTCAAAGACAGTTGAATCAACAGTAACAGCAACAGCAACTACTCTTCCTCTCCTTTTTTTAAACATTTCTCACAGACAAAATAGGAAAAATAAAGCACATTTTAAAACAGTATAACTTTGCATTTAGTAGTTTTTAAAAGCAAAGACTTACTTCACCCTTATTTTATGTTAGGTAATTCAAAAATCCATAAAGAAAACACAATTTTCTGCAACACCAAGCCAAACAAAACAAGTTTTAAACATGATTATTCCTTCTCTAACTTTGCCTCTGCTCTTCTTCTCTCTATAAAGTTAAAAACATTATTATAAACTTACTTTTTCCGCCGGCTTTTCATCTTCTTCTTCTCCTCATCTCAGATTCTCCGTCCAGGTTCCAGAGAGTCAGCGAGTGTATCTTCGGTTTCACTGTTTGTGTTGAAGTCCTCCTCGCATTTCTTTCTTTTTTTTCTTTTTTTCCCCTTCCTTCTTTCCACCCCTGCAAACTGAAAACTCCTCCTCGACTTTCCAGACAGTGCACGGCAGTGAAAAGAAGATAAACGAGGTGCAGAACAAAGCCGGCATTGAGGGGCCTGTCCTGCAACTTTCACAGATGTCATATTCATGCAGGAGTGTGCAGCTAAAAAAGAGGAGAAGGGGAGAGGAGAGGAAGGGAGGAGGGGGGGGGGCCTGCAGCTCTGTGAACTCAAAAATACAGAAAAATGACATGAAACCAGGAGCAGAAAACACCAAACATCCTCTCAGTGTAGCTTCACAATCCACAGCTGCTGCTATTTACTCTTTTATTTTGGTAGGGGGGGCTTTTTTAAAACACACATTTCCTCTTCCTCAGGTGAAGTGTCATCACCTACATACTCCCCAAGATGCGAACTTGTGGCTTCTTTTATTTTTTAACACAAATTCGGATCTACAGGGTATATATAGATGACAGGTCATCAGCCCCCCCCCCCCCGTTAATAATTCAACCATTTTAAATCATCTTAATACGCCTGCTGTCCAAATATTAAAAATATAACTGGAGCTTCAGCATTTTCTGCATTTACAGTTAAACCCCCAATAAGTTGTAATTATCAGCTTTATTAATGGTTAATAAATCATGTAAAGCAGTTATAAGCCAATCAAACATTGCTCACTGTTGTTTATTTAGGTTATAAATGTTAGTAATCTATTTCTAATGCGCCTCTCTCTTTCTAATAAGCAACTACACATATTAATAAATCATGAATGAAGTCTGCAGTTGTGCTAATACGTTGTTAATAAATGGATTTTGGGTGC
Organism: Scomber scombrus; assembly: GCF_963691925.1. Taxonomy (NCBI): domain Eukaryota; kingdom Metazoa; phylum Chordata; class Actinopteri; order Scombriformes; family Scombridae; genus Scomber; species Scomber scombrus. Next base: position 23,245,385 of record NC_084990.1, read on the forward strand.
TGATCATGTTTATTTGGAATAAAAGCAGTTAGATGTTGCAACCATGGCAACCACAAAGTTTATTAGTGAGCATAAAGCATCATAAAGCATTAGGAAGTGATTTATTAACCATTAATAAACCCTTTATTTTGCCCTTTATTTCAAAGTGGCACCAAAAAAAAAGTGCTTTAATCATGTATGGCTGCAACTAAAGAATATTATTTATAGGTTTCTTGATTAATTGATTAGTCGTTTGGTTTATAAATATTCATAAAATGTTGATCAGTGTTTCACAAAGCTTTAAAATACAACTTAAAATGTCACTTTTTGTTAATTAACAGTCCACAACTTAAACAATACTCCAAAGAAACCACAAAATATTCACATTTAAGAAGCAGGAGCAATATAATTCTGAGCATTTTAACTTGAAAAATGGTTTAAAATAATCAATAGATGATCAGGTTAGTTGCAGATTAATGTTCAGTTAATGGATAAATCAATTAATGGACTAATGGTAGCAGCTGTGACACCCACACAGGTTTAAATAGAGATGTTTTAACAACAATATAACCTGGTTTTATGGCTTCACTGTGGAGCTTTTTCTTCTCAACGTTGTTAGAAGGAATCAGCAACGCACTAAAGTCACTTAACTCATAATTTACGCTCATCGTGAGCATATTTTTATATTCTTTGAAGTGTTTGTGTCGCTGTTACACACGACAGATCTGCTCCTTTCACTGATTTGTTGACCCGAGGTTTTCAGCGCGCCTCATGCTCCACACACAGACGTTTAAACCCTCCGAATCTCTGCTCGTGTCTCAGGTTTCTTATCAGTCATTGTGGGGAGAAGAACGATAAGAGAAGAGGAGAGAAGAACTTCCACTGAGGTAAAAGTACATAAAAAACACTTTAAAAATACTCTACTGCAAGTATAAGTCCTTATATAAGTCCACAGGTAGGTCTTAGTATAGAGAGCTGTAGTTAAAGTATGAAAATGTTCCCTATAACTGTATTTATAAGAGAGTTTCTGCTTCTTTAGCTGCTTATTTACTTTAGATAAAGTCCAGTGGTTCCCAATTTATAGGTCAAGCCCCTCCGAAGGGTCACAAGATAAATCTGAGAGGATGTAAAGTGATTAATGGGAGAAAAAAAAGTACGTTCTGCTGCATGAATTTGTATTTATTTGTTATACTTATCTCAAATGTTTGCTTGTTTCTGAAATACTGGATCATTTGACCAGTTTGGAGCCTTTAATAGTTTATTATTTAGACACTATGTGAGAAGTTTAGAGAGGAAATGTCTCTTTAGATCAAATTTAACCCTCATATACTGTTTATATTAGTCTCTACACACACCATTAGTCATTAATACATCTTTAATTCAGACTAAATTGACTGTATTCTATTTATTCATCATTATTTTAAAGGACCAGTAGAAAACGTAACATGTTTGAATGCTGATTTTTTGATTTATGTACTAAACACAGGTCAAATTTGACATTTACATTATAAAAATGTGTTTTAGCTGCACAATAATTTAAAAAATGACACATTTTATTTCCTTTTTTGCATATTTAGTGCCACATTAGGAAAAGTCCACCGAGAATAAATGTTTATATACGTGCATAAGGTGTTTTTACAGCTGCCAAATGTCAAAATGGATCATATTTGATTCCTTGAACAGTATTTAAGGGTTAAAAAAAGAAGAATTGTTCACTTTTATTGCACAAAAGTAGAAATTTAACTGCAGCTTGTATGATTAGATATCACATCATGTGTCAAGAAAGCAAAAAGTAGCTTATTTATGTAGGAAATGTGACTTAAATTGGATTTCTGTAAACTTTTACGTGCAAAAATCTTTATCTTAGAAGCAATTACAGCTGTAGGAGAATAAAAATATAAGGTAACATCAAATGGAAATACTCAGATGACCTTTTAAAAAAAAAAAGCACTTTGCACCACTTTTGGATCAGATAGTTCAATGAAGTAAAACTAAATAGCCAATCAGACTTGTGCTAGATTTATAACTCCTAAGAATTGAATTTTTTTTTTTTTTTTTAAAGGCCACAAAGGAGTTAAATCTCTCAGCACAAAGTGTGAGGGATTAAAGGTTTATTCTCCCCTCTCAGTCTAAAGAGAATCACAGGAGATAAACAGGCTCGTCTTCTCTTCTTTTCTCACTTCTTGCCTCTATATAACCTACATGCCCCCGATGATAAGAGCTGAGTTAAAGAAAGGAGGAGGGAGAGATAGAAATAACCATCCATCATCCGCGTGGCCGGTCTGAGGCGCCCTCTGCTGGCTGGAGACAGTCATTACACCCCCCCTCCCAAAAAAAGGAGAAAAAAAAGAAAAACAGCAGCCCTGCCAGATGTGGAGCCTCTAAACTAAACTCCCCCCTCTCACCCCAAAAAAAAAAAGAGGTGACATTTTATTTAATTTCATGCATTTTATCATCATGACTGAATTCATTCATTAGGAGCATAAAGCTGGGTTAAAGGGAGGGTGTGATTGTGTGTTTTTAGGCCTCTAATTCAATTTAAATGTTAGATAAATGCAGTTTTTAAATACGTTTATGTTCTTTTTTTACATTAATGGTGTTAAAAGTGGAACAACACATGTTTTTATACCTCAAAATATAAGCTCTGGTTTGTCATAATAGTGTTTTTTACGCTTTATTTACTGCGCAGTTTGCTTGATTCGTGTTTTTTACGCTATAAAAATACACATTTAACGCAAAAAAGCACATTTCTGCACTGATTTTTTATTTTTTGTTGCACACACTTGCACTGCAAATAAAAATAACCTGCGTCTGTTCTGTGGTGTGCAGAGCCAGAGACAGACGCTGTGCATGTTGCAGGGCCGGAGTGTCTCTTCTCTCGGTGGTGACACTGCAAAGCCTGACGCATCTGTGGCTGCAGTCTATCGTCTACTGACCCAGCGATGATCCCCACCAGCATGAATTATGCATGAGATCCGGGTCCAGATTACCCCTATCAATATGCAATACTCATTACGCTGGTTAAATTGCCACTTAATAGTTATGAATATCTGGAAAATGTCTGGGACCCTTATATAGCCCACCACTGCTTTTAACTTTTTTTTTTTTTTTTTTGTACCTGAAATGAAATCTTTGGAGAGATATTGCACAAGACTGGCAGGCTTTTAGTTTACTCAGTGAACTGCACTGATAACATCATTATGTTTTATTAGTTGCTGATGGATAAAGCAAACGTATATATATATATATATGAAGGCTTGCTGATTTCTTTATTTAACGTTAGTGAAGCCTGCTGCATGCTGTCCAGCTCGGGCTTGTCCGAGACTTCACCTTTGGCCGCTCGGTGACTTGACACATCCGAATAAATCATCCAAAGAGCTCAAGTTCGTTTCACTTCAGCTCCACACACACACACACACACACTAAAAAAGCTCTCAAAGCTGACTATTACACTCTTATTCCCACTAATATTATATCTGCTGCAATTAAAGCAACCTTTATTTGTTTTAAATATAAGAATTTAAACAATATTTGGCACCAAACTGAGCAGAAATAAAAGCTTAAAGAGACAAACTGTGATTTTTTTCTGTTAATTTTAAAACATTTAAAGAGTCAAATAAAGAGTGCGTAAAAAATGTTACAGAAATCATGTTTTTATCTTAAATTATAGGAGTGTAAACACAATATTTAGAGCCAAAAGCGTGCACCTAAGAGCCACTATTACATAATTAAATAGTATATTTGCCAAAAAAAAAAGTAGCACTCACCATATAGCCTACATATAAATATATAAATAAATATATATATATAAAGAGAGTGAGAGAGAAAGAGAAACAATTCTTCCCAAGTTTATCCAGCAGCTCAGAGTCAACCTGACTGGACACCACAGTCCAGCCTTTGCAGTCCCATCCACGCAGTTAAGCCGTCACTTTCATTCAAGGTTGTGAATTATATAGTACATTGTCTACTCCCCAAAACCATAAAACCCAACTTTATGGACCTCACGTGACTTTTCACAGTCTGTAAGTAATATAGGCCTATACAATCTTTGGTAAGGGGGGATTTTTACCAACTTCAGCCTTGACTAGTCATATATATATACCTGTAAGCCAAACCAAACTCCCTTTTTTTTTAAGGTGGATTTTTTTTTACACTTTTTTACTCGCACATGGCCAAACATCACGCTGCAGAAAAGGTAAGGTAAGATTTAAAAAACTCTCTCTCTCTGCTTAAATAGGAGCACCAACAAAAAAACTAATGTTGGGGGTCTTAAAATCTTGTTGTACATGTGACACTTTAACAACTCTTTACAAGTTAATGATTGTTAAAAAGTCTTAATTCTTTGTTGGGGGTCAAACGCAAAGACTTTTACGCATGAAGCTGCTTCGCCTTCACTGCGTAAAAACGCACGCACACACACACACGCGCGCACACACACACACAACCCCTAAAATCTAACTTTTTGTATTTGTGCTAATTGATAACACAAGTGGAGACATGTTCAAAGCAACCAAAAAAAATTGAGAGAAACTTTTTATTTCCAAGCGCTATGAGTTCACTTACAAATACAAAAAGCTTAATTGGCGCAAAAAACAAAAAAAAAAGAACCAAAAAACCAACAAAAAAAAAAAAACAATAAAAATTAAAACGCTTACATCACTGCCTATCCACATCAGAATAACCCTTTGCACTAAAAAAAAAAAAAATGATCACATTGACAGGTTGAATACATTTGCATTGTTCATAATTAGTTCTAAACAATGATAATAGATGCACAAAAATACCCCTAAAGCTACACATTGGCTTGTTGTTGTTGTTTTTTTGTATGAAAGTTTAATGGATCTGGCCACAAGATCAAAAATAGCAGTAAAACTGACACTAAAGCGCTTTGAATGGCCCCGTAAATACATTAGGTTTACATTCAATGAAGAGCAGCATATGGTTTGGAAACTTTTTTTTTTTTTCTTTTTTTTTTTTGTCCTTCCTGTAACTGTACAATGAATTTTATTTTATTTTATTTTATTTTTTTTTACTCCTGTTAGACCGTCTAAGAAGTTACAATAAAGAGCTCAAGTTGAAACACCTTCAAGATATATATATATATAGATGGAGATAGACAGAGAGAGAGAGCGAAAGAGATGGATAGAAAGAGAGAGTAAAGAGCATTGACAATTAATTAATACCCCCAAATAATATTTACATCTTCTTCTTTTTTTTTCTTCCAAATATGGAACATCTAATCTATCATAGTACAACAACAGTCAACTAAAAATGGCATTTTTAAAGACCACAGGATACTTCTTTTTCTATCACAATAGCATGCTGGAAGGTGCTGCGCTTTTTCAAATAGCTTTACAGTACTCATGGATTTCTTCTTTATTCCCCCTTTTTTTTTAATCATTATTTTTTTTTAATATTTTTATGTTTTGTTTCTTTTTAACTCTCCTCCAAGTGTTATTCAGTTGTGGAAGGCGCTCCCTCCCGTCACGAGACTCATGCTTTTCAGTTTATTGTCCTTCTTCCACTTCATCCTGCGGTTCTGAAACCAGATTTTGATCTGTCTTTCGGAGAGACACAGGGCGTGGGCTATCTCTATCCTCCGCCGTCTGGTTAGGTACCTATTGAAGTGAAACTCTTTCTCCAGCTCTAGCGTCTGGTAGCGGGTGTACGCGGTTCGGGCCCTTTTGCCGTCAGGTCCAGTCATATCTACAATTTATACAGGTAGAATACACACAAGTAGGAATTAGAAGTAGGAAAACTGGCAACATAAAAACACCAGCAGCAGCAGCAGCAGCAGAAAGAGAGAGAAAGAGAGAAGAGATAGAGGGAGAGTTTTTTGGAGAGACTGCTCTACTTTTTTTAGGGGCTTGTGCACAGACATGCAAACCAAACACACACACACACACACACATATATATATATACACACATTTTCCTCCTTTCTTTATCTCCAGCTCTCACCACTATATAGCCAGCCTCCATGCGTAAAGGCTACACCAGCAGCATCATCCTCTCATCCTCTCCAAACCAAACAACCTTTCCCCACATAAACACTTTTATCCCAACACTGCCTTCTTCTCCTTCTTCTCCTTCTTCTTCTCCTTCTTCTTCTCCTTCTTCCTCTTCTTCTTCTTCTTCTTTCACACCCCCCCATTCTCTCTCATCCACACCAACACCAACACCAACACCAACCTGCTCACTCATGCAACACTTTGACAGATTTATGACAGCACCGAGACAGCACCGTGACAATCCCTCACAAGCAAATATTATATTAGATGTGTAAATAAATATACACACAGCAAAAAAACACAAAAAGTAAAGGGACATGTGTGTGTTTTGGTGGATTGCTTCTTTGGTAATAAATCTTATAGCGTTTTTGGAAAGCGTGTTTATTGTTTTTTAAATGGTGCCATTTGGTGTAAGGAAGGAACATGCATTTATGGGGATGAGTCAATGGTTATGTTGGTCACTGTGGCACGAGCTGCACGCCCAAGCTCATACCACACATGCATGTTCCTTACACCAAATGGCACCATTTAAAAAAAAAAAGGCAACAAAGAAATACTCCACCAAACACACATCTCCTTACTTTTTGTGCTATGTTTTTATATATAGATATATATATATGTAGATGTACCATGGCTTATGTGCAGTTTCCTCATCCAGGGGAATATTTGTGGCGTTTGGCAATCATTTGATGTGGGAGTAGAGGAGGTGGCGTTGGGTTCCTGCTGCTGCTGCTGCTGCTGCTGCTGCTGAGCCCGAGGTGCCGCGTTGGATCCCCCGCTGCTGTGTGCGCCCTCCTCGGTCTCAGAGGCGATGGTGGCCGCGTCCTCTATCTCCGTGAAATGAGCGTTGTTGCTTTTGTTGAGAGTGTTCCCGCCTGAGCTTGAGGAGGTCGTGCTCCGGTCAATCGGCGGAGAGGGGCTTTTTAGTTCCAGCTGCTCCCGGTTGCCTGAGACGCACGAAGACTGCTGCTGCTGCTGTTGCTGTTGCTGCTGCTGCTGCTGCTGCTGCACCGGGTCTGGAGATGAGAGCGAGCAGTTGGGTGTCTGTCTGTACCGGGAGTCCGGCGCGAACCCCCGGGCATCCTCTCTCACTGCACCGAAGTGGCTGCCGGTGTTGGTACGGTTCACGGTTAGGTCCATGCCATTGTAGTTGTAGCCGAAAGACCCGGAGTGCATGGTGCCAGGGTCTCTGAAGGAGCCGCTCACAGCGCCGTTAGTCCCATAATTTAGTAACTGATAGTCGGAGCCATTTGGATAGCGCCCTGAGAACGAGTTTACAAAGTACGAGCTCATTTGCTTGGATTTTTAAAGCCTCGATTTGTAGATCTTTGTCGCTATAATCCTGTGTGCTTGCACGATTTATGGACGCAATCATGAATTATAAGCAATGAAGCCCCTACTGTACTTTGCCAGGTATGCGGGCCAAATATGGGAGCGCGTTCGGGAATCACGTGCCTTTGTTGACCAGTCGTAAATCCTCACTGATGACTTCAAGAGGTAATTCATGCTCCATGGTTACAAATGATGACGAAATAATGGTCGTTATAGGCTCCAGTCAATGGTGCCTCCCCGCTGCGCGCCTCTAGAGAGAGAGAGAGAGAGCCGGAGCAGGCAGAGAGCGCCATCTTCTGGAGATGCTGGGGACTCACTCATGCCCCCCCCCCTACCCAACCCCTCCAGGAGTCATCCATCATTTATGTAACACTGATAATATAGGCCACAAAAGGCTCAGGTAACACATAACTGAGACTTATCAGCAGAGGGGAAAGTGACAGTTTTACGCGCAGTGCATCAAACTGAGAGAGTTATTTCCATCTTTACGCACCTTTTTTTTTTAGGGTGAATTTATGAGCTTATTGCTTAGAATAACACAAAAAATCATGTTCAATAATAAGAAGAAGTTGTTTTTTTTGGAGTAAAGACAACACAAGAGTTTCCAATATACATCAAAAAGCCTTTATTTTGTTTCCCCTATGTACAATTTCCTAAACAAAAATATTGCACACATATTATATATTTATATATATATAATCCAGATGTGCATTGAACACATGGTGAACAACAATAAATAACATTTACTGTAACATCTGTACACACTTTAAACTTGTTGATGTAAACGACGAAGCTACAGAGCACAGAAACAACCACAGCACAAAGATGGACAGAAAAAAAACCTCTTTCTTTCTTTTTCTTTCTTTTCTTTTTAAATGTTTTTTTGTTGTTTTTCTTTAAGGGAAATGTTTAAAACTCAGCAGAGAGCCTCTTCAATGAGGTAAAACGACAGTGTCCAGAACTAAAACACTACAAATTATGTACATTTTTCTTATTTTTCCCCCTTTTTCTTCTTCTTCTTTTTTTTTTTTTTTTGCATAGTCCCCTAAAATAAAAGACACGACACATTAAAAGACAAACAGAGGACCTTCATTTTTCTTTTTCTATTTTCTTTTTTTCTTTTTTAAACCTAATGCAGACATCATCACCGTGCACATAGGCCTACACTGAAATAAATGTCTATCACGTCTCTATAACATGACATTTTGCAGCGTTTTTCTTTTTTTTTTATATCTACAAAGAAATAATACATCATTTCATTTTTCATTCTCACACACACACTCTCACACACACACACCTTCCTCTCTAGAGTTCCTTTCTTTTTCTTGTTTCTTTCACATTTCTTTTTTTCTTTTTTTTTTTTAGCTCTTCTTCTCCGTTTGTTCCTCCTCCTCTTCCTCGGGTGTCTTTGACGGATTGAGGAGTTTGTTCTCCTTTTTCCACTTCATCCTGCGGTTCTGAAACCAGATTTTGATCTGTCTCTCGGTGAGGCACAAGGCGTGAGAGATCTCTATCCGGCGCCTCCTGGTCAGGTATCGGTTAAAGTGGAACTCCTTCTCCAGCTCCAGAGTCTGGTAGCGGGTGTAGGTCTGTCGGCCCCTGCGGCCACTGCCTCCAAACGGGCCTGGAAATAAAGATTAATAATAATTTTAAAAAAGACAAATTCATCAGTTATGCAGCAAATTAATTAAATGATTGCTTTAAATTGGGGGGGGGGGGGGGGTGTAATTGCATGCAAAAATCTGCTCTGGTGTATCTAAAAATAATCTATTTGTAGTATTTTTATATGTTTTTTAACTGTAAATATCATCCTTACACAATATAAACACACTCTGCTCCATCAGTAAATTATAATATAATAATAATCTGCACTTTATTCTATTTTTTTCCTCCTTTAAAAAAGCTTCTTCTGTGGGTGCGCACATGTCTCAGGGTGCCACTTTTAAATGGCTTATATTAATTTTTAAAAAATATATTCCACTATATTTCCAATAGTACAGCAGTATTGTTCTCGTGGTGAGTTTATAATGAGCTTTAAATATTTAAAAAGCTCCTCAATGATGTCATTAATGAGTGCTGAGTGTGTGTCTGGTGCGCAAAAGTGACCTCATGGTGCATTTTCTCTCTCCCCCTCTCTCTTCCTCTCTCTCTCTCTCTCTTGTTGTGACCTCAGTAAAAGGGTTGTAGTGTTTTATAACGTTACAGTAAAGCCTTACAGTAATGTACAATAATGGATAAACCTTATATTAGATTTTTAGGCATTTTAAAATATATCTTAGGTGTTTATATTCCCAATAAAAAAAAAGTGTGTTGTTTTAAAAGCGTTTCTGTGATATTTAACCTTTCTCTGCAGCCATGTGATGCTGGTTGGAGAGCTTTAAGTTGCAGCTCTGGAGTGATGTAGGCCTAGCCAGTATGTGCGTGCATGTGTGTGTGCGTGTGTGCGTGCGTGTGCATGTGCGCGTGCGTCCTTAGATGTATGTGATGATGTCCAAAAGCCCTTTAGGCAATCACTATAATCACTAAACATCCTCTATAATCACCCAGAAACTGTCTGATGTGAAGAGTTTGTGTTTTTTTTTCTTTTCTTACTAAACGTGATTAAAAAGTCTCGAGCCTTGACAGCTGTGCTCCTCTTCATCACGCGGAGCAGAGCAAGGACTCGTGACAACAACACAGTTAAAAAACAAGCAGTAGTTTATCTTTTTTTTTTCTTCTTTTGGGTTGTACTCACCGGCGTTGCACGCATTCATCCTCTGCATCCACGGGTAGATGAGAGTGGAGGACTTATCGTCGATGCTGCTGCTGCTCATGCTGACACTCTGCTCGGTGCACTCCGCTTTACGCTGCTGGTGATCCTGAGTGACAAACAGCGGCTGGTCCTCGCGGCTCGTGAAAGCGCACGAGCCGTCCGCGTCCTTGTAGAAAGCCCCCACCGGGTTGTAGTCGCACGGTGCTCCCCCGGTGGTCCGCCCGTATAAGCCCGTCTGCTGGTAGTAGGACGCCGGGTAAACCTTCTCCTGCATGTTGGCTGCTCCATAGTGTCTTAACGGATCGGTGTATCCCGACGAATATAACGGTATCTGACCCAGGAGAGAGTCCTGTCCTCCCGGTAGAGACACGGGAAAAGTTGAGTTGACAAAATAGGAACTCATTGGGTGGACAACGGGGTGTATATACTCCGGAGGAATATGATTTGTTGTCTTTTATAGTCCAAGTGCTTTTGCCATTACTTTATCGGAGATTTGGTTTTTGCTGAAAGAGGGGGGAGGGTGGGGGGTTTGTGAGGTGCCACTGAATACAGAGGGGAAGTGTACCATCTGATCAACCTCTGGCCAATCACCGGCGTCTGTGCTTGCACTATTGCACCCATGGGGGGGCTCTTGTTGCGCGCAGGGATCCCCTGTGAATCGAAATGAAGCGCTTCGAGCCTGTCGGGTCTTTTTTACGCACGCTGCACGCGCACACACACACTCACACTCACAGTGATACAGAGATGCTACGAGTTCATGAAAACACACATATGATATATAAGAAAGAAGAGCAACAAAAACAACAGCATGCTGTGTATAATAAACCAAATACAAACACACACACACACGTTAGGATAACAGACACACTTTGCGTATTGTTTCCATTTACGCACAAATATCAGTCTCTCCGTCTCCTCTCCTGCCTCTAACCTTCACTTTCCATCCTGTTAAATAATCAGCTGTAGCTAATAAACACGCTGTAGTATCAATGCAGCTCTCTGAAGTGCCAAACCAATCAGGATTATCGATTCAATCCCAAATAAAAAGCGCCAATAATGTTCAATATTTCACTCTTTTGTTTTATTATTAAAAGGTTTGAGAGATCCTGGTTTCTGATTCTCCTCCAAACCAGCTGTGATTGACGTCCACGAGGACTTTACAGAGAGGAGGACACGCGCTTCCACACAGATCATCATCATCACCAACCTCATCCTCACCCTCATCATCATCATCACCCTCATCATCATCACCGTGAACATGTGGACACACTTCCCAAAATGTTAGAGACTGTAAGTATTTTGTCTCTATGACGAATTAATCACTTATCAATAACTCTGTTTATCAATAATCAAGCAGATCAATTAATGTGACTATTACCAGTTATCAGTATTAATATCATGTATCGATTAAGTAGCTTTCGTTTCTTCTTCTTCTTATTATTATTATTATTATTGTGTTTACTAATATCAATAACTAAATAATGAAGTATGTGATATCAGCAGTGAAGGGCCTCTTATTTTAAATAGCAGCATATTAAATGATTCCCATTAAAAAATATAATAAAATGTGTTAATTTAAGTGTAATTATTAACATTTATTATGTTTATAATTCAATTTAGAGCATGTATTCCTCTTTAATTAGCTTTATCCATTACGATGGTTAACGTTTAACCACAAATAAAATAAAGATAACGAATAAAAGCTCTGTATTGTTAATATAATGTTAATATAATGATTAAATCTGTTTTTTTAATGGATAAATGAAGAAAAACACAAATATTTGCGGGATATTAGCTCATACTAACATGAATAATGCTGTTTTTCGTCTTTGATTTTGCTTTAAAAGCTTCTGCATTCCTGATTTAAATATATTTAATTGGATAATATGCGTTTCTAAATATTAACATCATAAAAAAAATAGACTTTAAAACATATAATATAAAATATAAATGTCTGAATCGTTGTGTTGGTTCCGCCTCAACCAGGCCGCAACCTCTGCAGGCTGCAAACAGCTGCTGCACATGATGGAAAGTGTTGAAATGAAACAGCTGAATAATATCCAGACTATAATGTCCACAGTGTCCATAATACTGTAACCAAAGCCAGACACGTTCATGCTTTCATATCACATGATGGTTTAATGTACATATATATATATAATAATAATAATAAAAACACAGTCAGACATTATTCGCATCCAACCAGACGCGTAAAAGCGCCACATAAGCCTCACAAACACACCAGCTTGTTAAATACATCGATACATGACGCAGAAGATTTGGCTAAATCATAAAACCCTCAAATTAAAGCAAATATTTAATCCGCTTTTAAGAAATATTCATATAAAGGGAAAAGAAGCAGCTCGATGAGGCGACAGCACGGCGCCATTTCAACCCCAAAAAAATCACATAAAATGAAATAAAATCATAAAAAATCAACATGAAATGTGTCAGTAGAGCAAAAATATGGATAAAAACAGCTGATTTTTATAAAAGAAAAGCAACGTATAGGCCTCTGCATCATCATTATAATCATCCCCACGATCATCATCATCATCATCATCATCAAAGTCAAGCTTGTGTGGCCTGCAGCAGAAACTAAAACTACATATACCAACATATATATATAAAAAAACACTTCTTGAAATGGAAACATGCATTTTTATATATTTTTACGCTTTAAATGTTCATGTTGGAGACGCTGCAGCAGAGAAGTTGAGAGCATGCAGCGAAAGGAGAAGAAGAAGAAGAAGATGAAGATGCTTTGAACTGGATAATTGCCATTTTTCTCTTTCTTTTTTTTGAAAGGCTTGATCTCCTCATTTCCACTAATCTAAACATCCAGGCCCCTTCAGTGACAGTTGAGCCACAACATCGGCTGCAGCTAGCCGAGCAGAGCCGAAGCTTCTCTCTTGTGCTGCGGAGTTAATCGCTGGCAGATTAGAAACATGGTGCCCTTACCTTTGTTGATAATCCATCATGTTCCCCCGGTGTGGCTGCCACCTTTCTAGCCGAAGCTCCTCTTCGCTCCTTTTTTTCCTCCCTTCCCACCATCCTACCTTCTTAAAAAATTAAAAAACAAATCCCCCCACTTCTTTTTCTTCAAGAAGTGATATCATGAAAGTAATCCCACCATCCAAGGAGTGTGAAGATCCTTCTTTCTTTTTTTTTTTTTACGCACATTATATCGTGACGCAAGCCTTTTTGGAGATGTTTTTACGCACGTCCAACACACACATTCACGCACTCTCACACACACACACACACACTCTCTCTCTCAAAGCAGTCCAAGTATTACAACTACAAAAAAAAAAGGTTGTGTTACTATAAGTGTTAAAATGAATGAAGGCGGTTGGGAAAAAACAGCAGCTGCAATATAACCTCATGGGAAATAAGTTCCCATTCCTGCTGTCCACATGACCGCCAGCGTCCAATCCTGGAGCTCGCTGAGTCGTAAACTTCCAAGGCAAAGTTGTAAATTTTCATAAACAGCAAGCAAGCAAGCCCCCCTTTTTTCCTTTTTGTGTGCCTCTCTTTTTTTTTAAGTAGTAGACTAGTAGAGGTGCTTTTTCCCTCTCTCATCGCCATCTTTATATATATATTTGTTTCTCTCCTCTCTCCCTAAAAAACGTGACGCATGGATTTAAAAGAGAAAAGTGTGGAGAAATTAAGATGATGTTGTTGTTTGGAAGTGCAGTTCAACCCCTTTTTTTAAAGGTTTGTACATCTTATTTATCCTCCTTGATTAGAAATGCAGTGTTATCCACATATTTAAACACTTCTATTAGATTATATTAGGTGATTTCTTCCCTTTCATCTTCATTACGCACCAAATTAATCGACTAATCTGCAAAATATCTCAAACGCAAATGATTAAACTTCTTCTTTTGCTTCATAATTATTACACTTTAAAGCTAAAAGATAGTTTTAATTTAAAGCTGTAAAGACATTGTGGAGCAGATCAATGTGGCTTTGACTACACAGGCCAAAGAGCCGAGACGCTGCTCGGCTATCTTCGGCTCCAGAGGGGGATTTTAAGGTCACGAAAACTTCTCTATGAAGATTATAAAAACCTCTCAGAGTCATTTATACTTTAAAAAAATAAAATCTTTAAAAGCTCATTATCATTTCTAATATCTTATTTCCGTTTTTCTTATTTAAAGAGAGGTCTTTCCCAGATGGCTTTCTGCTGATTTCCACCTCCAGCGAGGATTTCCGACATTTATAGACGCAATAAAACCATAAATTCCTAAAATGCAGCACATTCCCTCCCTCTTTCATTCCTCCCATCCCTCCTTTTTCTCCTTTTTTCTTTTTTTCTGGCCTCCAGGAGACTCCAACTCCAACAAAGTGTCTCTAATATGCTTTAAAATGTATAGTTTAGCTTTTTTTTCTTAAATAAAAGGCTCAAACTAAAAGCAGCACGTGCAGGTTTATATTTAAATAATCAGCATGTTGGATAATAATCAGTTTAAAATGTGAACTTATATAAATTAATAAAGGAAAATCAGATCATTAGGTTTATTAATGAAAGATGTATTTATTTCTCTCTGAAGGCCTGAGAGCTTAACAATAAAAAACAAGATCTTTATTTAATGTTTGGCTGAATTTCTGTAATATTTCAGTCAGAAATTAAACCAGATTATTTGTTATGTCTGCAGATAAATGTCCTAAAATCTGATTATTTATTAAAATCATTTAAAATCAGTCTATTAATTTAAGTTTTATAGCTTTTTATGCATGATTGGACACTGAAGGTTAATTTTCTTTCTTTCTTTTTCACTTTACCAATAGTACATTTAACTCTAATAATAATAATAATAATGTTCTTTTTTCCACTTATTTTCTCAGCAATCAAAAACAACCTTTAAAGATCCAGGTCAATATTTCTCCTGTTTTCTTCATAGTTTTGTTGAGTTTTTTAAGTGTTTTTGTGTCTTCAGTCTACGACCAGAACAAAGAAACTGGAAGCTGAGAAGCTGTAAAACTTTACGGCCTCATAACGACGAAACCACACAGCAACAAACTCGTCTTCACACATTCAGGAATTAACTGCAAGAAAAACAATAACAAAAAATAAATATTTAAAATGTTAAAACATAAAATAAAGAGTGTCTTTAAAAGAAAACTAAAAAAATGAAGCTTTTTTTTGCATATTTTGTCAAATTAAAAAAGTTCAAATGAAGATAAAGAAACTAAATCACAATAAAAAATATAAATTTATTGACCATCAGTGCAAATAAAGTTACTTCTGATACATGACTGCACAGACACATTTCCTTGAGATAGTCAGCAGCAGGCCTTTATTTCTTAAGATCCTTCAGTTTATATGATTTTAATATTAAATCTAATAATAATCTTTTCATGAGTCAGCGTTAAATCTGGGTTAAATGAGCCAGTTTGGTCCCATCAGGCCTTTCTGCTGAGACGTTGGCACCGACAGCGAGGTTTGAGCTTCAGTGGCACGCAGAGTTTAAAACGTCTATTTACAGATATGAAGTTCATCAAAGGCACCATGTGTTTCTGATTCTGCACAGTGAGAGGCTCCATCTCTATCTCCACCTTTACCTCCATCTCTACCTCCATCTCTACCTCCACCTCTACCTCCAGCTCTACCTCCATCTCCACCTCCATCTCTACCTCCACCTCCATCTCTACCTCCACCTCCATCTCTATCTCTACCTAAATCTCTATCTCTACCTCCATCTATACCTCTACCTCCATCTATACCTCTACCTCCATCTATACCTCCATCTCTACCTCCACTTCTATCTCCACCTCTACCTCCATCTCTACCTCTACCTCCATCAATTCTTCTACCTCCTTCTCCACCTCCATCTCCACTTCCTTCTCCACCTCCAGCTCTACCTCCATCTCCACCTCCATCTCTACCTCCATCTCTACCTCCACCTCCTTCTCCACCTCCAGCTCTACCTCCATCTCCACCTCCATCTCTACCTCCACCTCCAGCTCCATCTATACCTCCACCTATACCTCCACCTCCATCAATACCTCCACCTCTACCTCCTTCTCTACCTCCACCTCTACCTTCATCTCTACCTCCATCTCTACCTCTATCTCTACCTCCATCTATACGTCCATCTCCAACTCCACCTCTACCTCTACCTCCATCTATACCTCCAGCTCTACCTCCATCTCCAACTCCACCTCTACCTCCATCTATACCTCCAGCTCTACCTCCATCTCCAACTCCACCTCTACCTCCATCTAAACCTCAATCTCTACCTCCACCTATACCTCCATCTCTACCTCCAGTCCTCCACCATTTCATCTTTTTTTCACACACATATATCCAGGTTCCTTTTCTTGGTCCTTGTGTTGGTGCTCCCTCACTGCCCTTTACCGTGCTGCGGAGCTCTGCGGAAAGAGTTTCGGACGATGTGAGAGAAGCCAGTCCTTCGGACCAGAGGGGGGCGGGTGGACATGACGAACAGACTCTGCAGGCCGGCGGGGTCGTGGGACACGTAAGAGCAGCGTAGGCCTCCTCCTCCTCCTCCTCCTCCTAGTCCTTTATGGACGTGTTGGTTTATGACGGGGACTCCAGGACGGGACTGGCCGTCGGAGCAGCTGTCCTGCTGGACGGCCAGAGAGCCGCTGACTGGAGGGAGGAAACACACGAGGAGAAAATACGACATCTGAGGAACAAATACACAGAAGATTAACTGTTGTGTTTTAATTATGGGAGTAATTAAGCTCAGAAACTGCTCCGACTACACTATTAGACGTATTTATGTGTCAATTTAAAGCACAAACTAATTATTTAACTTCAGTTTTGTTCATTTTTAGTTGTGTTGGATGCATATTTTAACATTTTCTGAGTCAAATGATAAATATTAAGAGTCTTCACACTTATTTTAAATTTATGAGGCCAATTTTTGTGATTTTTATACATTTTACAGCTACATTATTAAAAAAAAACAACTTGTATATTTTCCACATAATCAGTAGCTAAATACTTATTATACAGAGTAGATAAAAAGAAGCTCAAACTTTATAACTATCACAGAAAAACCATCTAAAAACCTTCATTTCTGTCTCAGTGTGAGGTGTTTCTCACCTGGCCAGTACGTCCGCTGGGCGCTGAGGGTCCGATGTGTTTCTATGACTGTGTTGAGGCTCTCCGGATCGTACTGGTTCTGGTTCCTGTGGTCCAGCGTGGGCCGGAGCAGACGCTGCTGCTGCTGAAACACAGGCGGTGACGAGACTTCATGATGAGGTTGTTTCTCTCAGTACGGCAATAATTATCACTCCAGAGTTAAACAGCGACAGCAACATTTATACAGTTTATACGACTTCATTTTTGACGTGATTTAACTGCTTGTGTATCTAAATTAACTCTGACATATTTGGACTTAAACTAGTTTTTAATATCCAGAGTTAAAACTGATCATTTTCCATTTTTTTGAGGAAACTTGCAAACATTTCTCTGACACATAATCTCACATAAATCATTTAAATAAAGCGTGGAGCAGTAAAAACAGAGATTATTACACATAAAAGTCACATAAAGAGGAAGCTTTTGAAGTGGGTGAATTAATATTTGTGCATGTTTTTATGTTGGCAAATTTAAAATATTAATACATTTAAATAATAAAATAATAGGGATAGCTGCTCTGCTCTGTGGTGACGTACCTGCCGTGAGATCTGAGTGCAGGGCTGCTGCTTCATTCTTTGGGAAAACTGAGTCAAAGACGTCAACTGGAATAAAAAAAAATTAAAATAAAAACAATAAATTGACTGAACGTTTTTTTTTTAAACTAACTTATTATAAGTTATAATTTAATAAACAAGTAAAAAGTGAAATTAGATACAACATGTGCTGCTGCTGTTGTCTTTGTGCTTATAATAACACACTGAAGGAGACAACACCTGCATTCAGGACTCACCTTCATCTGATGTCTCTGCTGGTGGGGGTCCTGCAGAAACCCTCCACCACCTCCTCCTCCTCCACCTCCTCCTCCTCCTCCTCGGCCCTGCAGAAGCTGGTGTATCTGGTCCACCACCCCGAGGTCCTGCAGCAGCTTCTTCCTCTGGAGCAGCGCCTCCACCCGCTCCCTCTCCTCCATCTCGTCGTCTTCCTCCTCCTTCCTCCTTTTCTCCTCCTCTGTCTGCTGCTGCTCCTCCTGCTCTTCCTGCTTCTCCTCCTGGATTTTAGGATCCTCGGGCGTGTCAGTCAGAGAGCGCTCGGTGAGGAGCTGCGGAGACGTTTTGATTGGATTTGGTTTTATTGCCTCAGAGTGTGTGTGTGTCCGGCTGTGTGTGTGTGTGTGTATCCACCGGTGTGCATTTTTACAATATATTAGAAATTACTGTCAGCGAATAAACCTCGATGACGCCGTTATAACATAAAACATATTTGAATTTGAAATGAGGAGAACCGGCCAATAGAAAATATGATTCTGGCTCATTGAAATTGTGTAAGTGTGTATTTACGGAGAGGAGGTCAGCCAG
The DNA here is from genome assembly GCF_963691925.1 of Scomber scombrus. Classification (NCBI taxonomy): domain Eukaryota; kingdom Metazoa; phylum Chordata; class Actinopteri; order Scombriformes; family Scombridae; genus Scomber; species Scomber scombrus. The sequence goes on from NC_084990.1 coordinate 23,263,930, forward strand.
AATATGAACCGTTCATCATCACCGGACACAAAAAAAAAAGAAGCAGTTTGACGCCCTCTTGTGGTGTCATGTGGTCACTGCACTCACCAGCCGCAGCTCGCAGTCAGAGCTGGAGTTGGGGGGTTGAGTTGATGCCCTGCGTGGTTTGGCTCGCTCCCCCGCTGTCTCCCCCTGCAGCTCCCTCTTCTTTCCCTTCTGGTCGCGCTCCTTCTGCTCCTGCTTCAGACGCAGCTCCTGCAGTTGTTGCCTAAACACACACGAGGAGAGTTTTATAGATCATTTACTACTAATTAAACTCCATTTAATATCTTTTTTTCTTATTTTCTTCTGTTTTCAAACACTTCAACCTCTCCAATATAGAGAGTTTAAATATCTTTATTCTTTATTATAATTATTTGCCTCTTTTTCCTACTCTTATCGTAAGTTAAACCTAAAAAAACAATGAAAATACTTTAAATCAAATGAAGAAAAGAAGAGCAAACATCCACCAAACTGCATTAAAATATGTCAAAGTTTCTCTAATATTTTTAATAGTTGCTGGTTTGTGTAAAATGAACAGAGTAGACAAAGTGAAGGGGAGATATTTATTTAATGTATTACTAAACTAAATTACTAAATAAACTAAATAAACTAAATTAAACTCTCTTTAATATGAGTTTTTCTTCTTTTTACACTGTTTTCTAACTACCCCCCCCCCCCCCCCCCCCCCCCGTATAGAGAGTATACTACTGCTGTGCAATATATATTTTTGTATCTTTATAGACAGTTTTATTCTATTTCCCCTGTTTTATTATTTTTTAATATTCAGCACCTTTAAAAAAAAAAAGAAGTTGCACTATTTTTGGGGCATTGCAACAGAATCTCTGCTGTGTAGCTACTGTATGATGTATAATCTGAATGACAAATCAAATCTATCTAATCTTTATTCTAAAATTATAATTGATCTTTTCTCACTACTAATCATAAAGTTAAACCTAAAAACAATGAAAATACTTGAAATCAAATAAAGAAAAGAAAAGAAAAGTCTTCACCAAACATTTAAATATGTTAAAGTTTCTCTCATAATGCAGTTTATGTTTATATTTAATAGTTATTGGTTTGTGTGATGAATATTTTCATGTTTAAATGGTTTAATTTTAAAGTTATTGTCCATGTTTGTGCTAAAAATATATAAATATAAATAAATATATTTCCCCACAGAGGAGTGTCCAGTTCTGCCTTTATAGTTCATTATTTTACCAATATATGAAGTTTGCCTCTCCCTTTATAATCAATGTTACTTATTTACTGTATTTTTAACTACTATTGGTTTTTATTGCTTGTGTTCTTATTATTTATTGTTCTTTATTCTTTTTATTGACACTTTTTTACAGTCCACTTTGCTGCTGCAATATTGTAAATTTCCCCACTGGGGAACTAATAAGGAATATCTTATCTTATCTTATCTTAATAATGATGCTTCTGCTGTATTTTACTTGCTTTAATTATATTTTACGACTGTCTTGACAATCATCTGTTTTCCTGCAGTAAAACTCATGGTGAATATAGAGATGCTTAACTTCCAAAACTTAAAAGACTAGGTTAATTTATCATCATTTAGTCTATAATAATCTTATCTAATCAGTTATTTGTCTGTTATCCAATCAATGAATCAACAAACTCTTTCATCATTAGTCGAGTTTAACACACAAACATCCTCCTTTTATTTTATCTCATCATTCTTTCTATTCAAACTATTTAAATATCTGTAAATAATCAGACGTGTTAATCATTTTCAGGGGACTGGAACGTATAAATAAGCAGTTATCTCATGTTACGGCTGCAGTGTTACACAACCGTATATTAAATAAACCCTCTCTGTGCTCTGCTCTCTTCTCCTGAGTGGTGATGGATGTGGTGAAAGCGTGCCGCGCTGCGTTACCTGGCACACTCCTCTCTGGCTTTGGACGCCGCCGTTTCCTGGAAGAGCGAGCTGCTGTGTTTAAAGTACTTGTCGTATTTCTCGTCTCCGTCTCTCGGGTAGATCCTCTTGAAGCCTCCCAGGTGTCTGGCCTCGTACTTCTCCATCTGCTGCACCGTGGCGGCCTGGCACTGACGCAGCTCCTCTGACCTGCACGCACACACACACACACACACACACACACACACACACACACACACACACACACACACACAGAGAGAGTAACGTTAACCTTCATGCTGCAGGTCTTAGAGGATGGATGCAGCGTTTCTCTCTAACAATGGAAGACCTTGTGTGGAATAAAAAGTACCTGGCCTCTCTGGAGCTCTTCTGCTGCAGTCTGTCCTTCACCCTGCGTCGCTCCTCCTTGGTGATCTTGCGACGGTCGCAGGCTCCCAGGTTGATGAGGACCAGCGTGTCGTACAGCAGCGCGTCCTTCACCTCGCGGTCCAGCTGAGAGTCGGTGGTGAAACTCGGGGAGTGATTCACCTGAACGTACAAACACATTCAAACACATACTGAAGGATTTAAGACGTCTGATCAGATGCTTGATTACCTGAGAAACATTTAAACTCCTTAAAGCTCATTATTATAAAAACATCTTTATTTTAGATTCTAGTGGAAATCCCCAAATTTACAAAGATGCCAAATATATATAGGACAAATGAGTTGATGCATAAGACATCTACAATATAACCAATTAACTAAATACTAATTGGACATCAATTTCGATCACCAAATAATAGTTTTAGTCACTTTTTTTAAGCAAAAATGTGAAGATTTGATACTTTTCTTTGTTATTTGGGTTTTAGGGTGTCAATTGGACAAAACAAGACATTTTAAACCATCACTGTGGACTCTGGGAAATTATAACAGGCACCTTCACACTTTTTATTTTTATATTTATTGACTATTTATTATAATGTCTCCTTTTATTTTATGATCTAGGACCTGAGTACTTCACTTCTTTCCCTTTCATTTACCAGCGTGCCTCTGAAATGACGACAAACTTCCTCAAAACCTTGAAACCTTGAGAAAAATAAGCATCACATGAATCAATTAGGAATACAACTAACTATCATTTTAATTATCAATTAATGTGTAGATTTCTTCTCCATCCAATCAATGAACGGTTTCTTAAATCTTCAAACATCCCAACCAACAACCTAAACATACTCAGTTTGTCATAAAACCAGAAAATATTCACATTTCAGAAGCTGAAATCAGAGAATATTTGAAGTTTTTTGTCTGACAAAATGACATTAAACAATAAATCGGTTATCAAAATAGTTGGAGATCAAATTTCTGTCGATGGGCTAATCAATTAATTAATGAAAGATAATAAAAATAATAGTTATTTGCAATCATAATCTACAAAATCGCTATTTGATGGAAAACATGAAGTCTTGGAATTGAATATTTCATCATAAAGCTTTAACGATATATATATGATCCTGTCAGACTGTGTGGAATCAACTTTAAAATCCTTAAAGCTACTTTATGAGTTACTAAAAGGGGGAAAATGTTAATATGTCTTATTTATCATCTGTACTAAACTGCAGTAAATACAAAAGAGTTTTAACTTGAGAATCTGAAGTTGACAGTAACAGATAATTGTATATACTCATGTTTAATATGCTGTATATTAAACTGTGGTGGTCCCTCACCTCCAGCACCCAGGGTCTGAGCCGGTGGTCCAGCAGCACGTCGAAGCCCAGGATCTCGAAGCAGGCGCTGCCGGCCGTGTGGTTGGGGAAGCAGGTGTGGTAGTTGTGTTTCAGGATGGGATGGGCGGAGATCAGAGTCTTTATGATCACGTCCTCGATGTCGTTCCACATCTTCTCCGTGTTGCAGCTGTTGGACTCCAGGTGCTTGTTCAGCGTGGAGAGCTTTCTGGGTGGAGAAAAATACAAACAACAAACATGATGTAAACAGGAAATATTTAAGAGTCAAAATAATACGACACAACACGAATCATCTGCTGTATTTGTACCGTTTGCTGCCGGTGTCTTCATCACGGACGAAGTTCTCACTGTGCTTGTTGATGGAGTAGTTGGTGAGATGCATGCAGACGTCCTCCTGATGTCAGAAAGACAAGAAAAAGAAAAGGATACAGGTATATTTAGAGACTGTGTGTGGGTCAATGATGGGTTTTTTATGTCCATGTGGTTTAGTTTAAATTTAAAGGGGTTAAAATGTGAAAATAAACGTATGAATAACTTGCACACATTCATTTTTTGTGGACCCAGCATCAAATTTCTGCTTTTAATCCATTATGAGAGTATGAGTAAGTATTTCTGGCAGCAGGACAGTGGGTGTGAGATCAAATCAAAATAAACAAAGTAACGACTAACTCATTGATTAATTTTTATCCTCTTTCACACATACTTCCTGATAAGTTACTGGGACCACTGGTGATTTTTTTTACTATTCACACATTGCAGGAACATTTCCATTTTGAGCCTCTTCACACAAGCAAAAGGCAGAGCTGGAACAGATGGAGCAAGGGACGGTCCAGCAGATGGTGCTCATGCAACACTTATTGATCCCAACCACCATAAAACATGTTATTATTTTAAGGAGTTAAGGTCCTGTAACGTAGAGAACAGAATATCACCAGACTCGTGCTGTAATAAACACTCACCACGTTGCCGTGTGTCGGCTCGGTGTACTTGGTGGTGCAGAAGCGAGCGAGTCCCTCCTTGAACATGAATATCCTGAACGGGTCGCATGATGTCACCAGCACGTAGATACGCAGGTCGAACTTGTACCCGTCGATTATGAGAGGCTGAAGGGAGGAAATGAAAAGTTTAGTGTGTGTGTGTGTGTGTGTGTGTGTGTGTGTGTGTGTGTGTGTGTGTGTGTGTGTGTGTGTGTGTGTGTGTGTGTGTGTGTGTGTGTGTGTGTGAGATTGATCCTCACCCGGGAGATGTACACCTGACAGATCATGTGTTCTCCAGGCTGAATCTCTTTGCTTGATCTGGTGATGAAGATGCCTTTTCCTTGGCAGCCTGTATCCGGCTTACAGATGTAGGTTTTGAATTTTTTGGCCCTGGTGTAAGCCTGGAAGTCGCTGTAACTGCACAGCACATGCGGATAAATCAGTATGTGAAGACACTTTGAGAAAGACAGATTGAAAAAAGCAAAATCACAGTGAAAAAGTGCAAACTGACTCTGCAGGGAGGCACCAGGTTCTGGGGAAGATATTGTAGTCTTTGGGGAAAAGCTTCAGCATGCGGTTCATGTTCCTCGCCAGTAAATCTTTGCGGCAGATCTCGCTCATCCCTGGGAAATGGTTTATTTTCTGCAAAGACAAACAGTAGTAGTAGAAGTAGTAGTATTCTGCAGGCATGTGAGGTCTACTGAAACTATACTGTATAGTTTAAAGTGTGAGATTGATATTAAAAGAGAGGACTGGGGCACATTAGTCATAACCTGCTGAGTAGAGCAGCTCTGAATTACCCAATTAGATTATTCATTGATTTAGTAGAGCTGAAAAAATCTCATAATCTCTACAGAAGTCTCTATATTTTTTTATCATTTCACAGTTAAGCACATTAACCCTTTACATACTGTTCATATTCTGACTCATAATTCGTCTCTACACCCATTCACATTCATAAATTCCTCGTTAGTTATTAATAAATGTTTGATTAAGGGGGAAAAAAGACATTCACAATCACTATTTTATGGTCCAGGAGAACATTTTATAGAATATGATGAATACAACATGTTTTAATGCTGATTCTTTTCTCTCTTTTTTTTTTAAAGAAACATGGATCAAACGTGTACATCTGCATATATAAAAATGTGTATCAGCTGCACAAAAAATTTTGCATTATATTTCAATTTTTGTATAGTATGGGTCACATTAGGAAAGTCTGGTTAAAAGAAATGTGTATAAAGTGTTTTTACAGGTCCTAAATGTAAAAACTGTATGTAACAGTATGGGATAGGGTTAAGATGACAGCAGTGTGTGATTACCTGGTATCGTTTCATGTCTTTAACGCGGTCCAGAGACACGGAGTAGTCGGTCCAAAACAGCGTCCAGTCTTCTCCCTCTGCCGCCTCTCTGAGGCCGTATCTACGAGCAGCTCGCCGCACTGACACAAACACACCATGATGAGTATTTTTACTACTGCGAGCATGTGTGTGTGTGTTTGTTATTGTTGTGCACGTGTTTCAAAGATGCAAGATTTCTAGTAGCTACAGATAAATAAAAAATATAAAATATAAGATATAAGAAAATATAAGAATTCCAGCAGTTTTTGGAGCCTGGCTGCAAGATTTACTCAAATCAGCTTTTAGAGACCTGACTTTGCTGCCATGTTAAAACAGGAAATGGTCCCCAAACTGTCACACAGCTGGAAGCTCATTATTGTTATTGTCTAATATATCACTGAATAATGTAGCGTTTAGATTTCCCTTCATTAAAACTGAGAGGCCCTGCATGAACTATGAAAAACACTAGTGTGGACGAGGTATGCACATGCTTTTAGATCATATTCTGTGTTTCTCATGTTCCTTTACAGTATCTGTTTTACTCAGTTAATTCATTCTACATGATTAAAGTGAGTGTAAGAATGTTATAGTTTTTCATGTCTGTCTTAAAACAATTATCAGTCTCACATATGAACACTGAAGCTTGTTTTTCTTGCTGTAATGATTCCTCCTGTTCATACTGACCATTATAAAAGATCCCTTCATAATGTTTACAATGGAAGTGATGGAGGACTAAATCCACAGTCCTCCTTCTGTGCAAAAAAAAAGTATTTAAAAGTTTGATCTGAAGCTAATATGAAGCTTAAACTGTCTGAGTTAGTCAAATAATATCTTCCATGGTAAAATGTTCAAGTAATCTGGCACTAAAAAGACGGTATCATTGTAAGATACCGCCTTGATTTGGACGGCTGAAGCTTCATATTTGCTTCAGATAAACTTTTAAATACATTTTTGTCTCCCATCACTTACATTGAAATCAGTTTAGGAGAGGATCCACTAAAGTCAGTATGAACAAGAGGAATGATTACATCCAGAAAAACCTGTCTCATAGTTAATTGGGGCAACTGATTAATGTTTTAAGACAGACTTGAATATATTCTTTAACATAGATAACTGAGCTACGTGACTTAATAACAGACATTCATAGTTTTAGTAATCTCTGCTCCAAACGTACCACTTTCATACTTGCAGCTGGTGATGTTGATCCACAGTCATCTGGAAGAGAGGAGAGAGAGAGAGAGGGACAGACATCTGCTTTGCTGCGAGGTCCTACAGCTGTCTCATTAAGATTATCTTTTTATTTGTCTAAAAAAAGGAGCTTCAGAGCCTCCGGGACGAGTTATAAAACCACGGAGGAGATCTGGCAGTAAAGTACCTCTTCTTGTTTTTCCTCCTCTTCTTGTTGATGGCTGGAGCGATGCAGGTGGGGACTTCGAATTGGCTCTCTCCCCCCTCTCCCCCTCTCTCTCCCTCCACCTCTCCCTCTCCCTCTCCCTGCTGCTCATATTTAGGTGTATCGTCGTCTCTGTCCGGGCTTTCCACAGCTAAACCCATCCTGGATGCACACAAAGACAAATGTTAAATACTTATGTGAACATTTAGACAACCCCCCCCCCAAATCATTTAATTTCCTGGCACTCCTTCAGTGGTTTACATGTTTTAATGCGCGGTGCTGCAAAGCCTCACATTGAAACTCAATCAAACAGAACAAAGTACATGCTGTAAGCGCACGCATTGGACTCATGTTTCCGTTTCCATCTCTCTCATCAGGTGAGTGCTGCGGCTGTCGGCGCGCTGTCACACACCTTCACGAGTTAATGTGGCGCCGTGGATACAAACAGTGACCGGGGGGGGCAGGAGGGGGGGGGATTAATGTCAACAGTGACAGTTAGTGAAGAAATGCTACAGAAATAATCACATAAAGTTATTTTTAACTTAAATCCTACTGACTATAATGATATTTGTTGGAGCTATTTGTTGTTTAGTAAGATTTAATAATTAAAAGTTTATTTATGTATTTGTTGCTGTTTTGTTTTGAAGAATAAAGCTTGAATTAGTTTGATTAAAACATTAGTATAATTTTGGTTAACCTCGGACCAGGGAGGACAACGGGTATGTACTCTAAAATGAGGTATAGTTTCATTTAAATGAGAACTATTTCCTATCATTTCCAAAAAATATGTGTAAAACCTGTGGTAATAAGTTGGAATGAAGTTGGATACTGGGCAGCAGGTAAAGGACCAGCAGACACCAGGAAGAGTTGATGGTTTTGTTCTTTGTCTGTTTGCTTGTAAAATAAACCTCACAAAGTTTCACACTTGCCTCGACAATGGACTTATTTTTACTGCTTAAGATTCACTCCTCAGAGGCTGTTTGATTTTGTGTTTATTTATTTATTTATCATCATATTTTTTGTTATTTTTTTCATTATCAGGTTAAGGACATGTTGCCGCTACAATGTTGACACAAACACAACACCAACAGCAGTGTGAGTGAGGTAAACTTAACACACTTAACACACTTAATACAACTTAACATTTTTCCCATTTTTCATTAAACTCTGATTGTTGAAGTCCTCAGATCAAGACTTTCTATATCATACATCTTTTCATTAAATGTGCAGTCACTGTCTAATACAGTAGAAACATATGTCTCGGGTATTTCATAACCTAGAATTGATTTAATCAGTTAGTTGTTTGGCCTAAAAAAAGTCATAAAAAAAGTGTAAAATGTCAAAGGTACTCAGTTTACAGTCATAAAGGAATAAAGAAAAAAAATCACATTTGAAAAGCTGGAAACCAGAGAATTTAGATATTTTTGTATTCAAAGTGACTCGAAATAATGAATCGCTTATCAAAATAGTTGACTATTAGTTTAGTAGTTGTCGACTAATCGATTAATCATTGTAGCTCTATTTTCATTATTGATTCATCTACCAATTTCTCAATTAAATGATGACTCATCTGGTTTATAAAATGTCAGAAAACTCCTGACAAATGCCTGTCATAAATTTCCCACAGTCCAACAGATGTTCAGACGTCTTGTTTTGTCTGACCAACAGTCTCAGTCTCAGAGTTTCAGGGTAATAGGGACAGAAAGAGATAAAGTATCACAGTGTTTATAGTGAATGCTGATTAGTAACATCTGTCCTGACACTGATGTCAAACAGAGAAAAGAGGTTGTGGTTTTTAGGAGGCAGTTTGCTTAAAAAATGACTAAAACTTATTAATCAAGACTCAAAATAGTTGCTGATTAATTTCCTGGCCATCAACTAATTGATTTATCCTCACAGCTCTGCTAGCTAAACCCAAACATCAGCCCAAACTTTTCCCATTTATTGACACTCTATACTAAAAGCCACTTTAAATTGACTAAGACGACTCTTTCATCATAAATGAAGTGTATAATCACCTATAAGATAAAGATGATAAAGTTTAAAAGAATAAATGGAGGTGATTTAAGTTTAAAGGAATAAATGGAGGTGATTGAAGTTCCACCTGTGTGTCCTCCTTCAGTAAACATCTGTCTGCACTCTGACCGGAGCACAGCGGCCAACCAGCGTCTCAGCTGTTCTCCTCTGCGTCCTATCTGGTGTCTTGTAGGTTGAAGGTGAGGTCAAGTTAATTCCTGGTAATGATTGTGACCGAATACGGGGGGTGTGAGGGTGAGGATGAGGGCGAAGATGAGAGGGAGGGGGAGGGGAGGGGGGGCAGTAAGGAGGGACATCCCAGGTACACTGTGGGAGGTGACAGTGCCAGGTAACGGTATTCTGATCCAGTGATCTGGATAATCCTGGCGCTGAACTGTGAGCTTCACGCTGTGCTGAGACGCTCCACTGACCTGAGCACAGATACGGTTTCAGCCCCGCGGAGGATTTCACCAAGGTGCTCCCTCACAGCGTACGACAACAACATTATCTGTCCTCAACAAAACAATGACTGCACTCTGTGAGGAGGACTTTGTCGATTGTTGAATGTCACTACATAACATTCAACATGCAGGCTTCACATAGACAGACACGCTAACACTTATTAACATCTATTTTCCTTTAAAAACAACAACCTGCTGCATTGAACACAAAATAAAGGGGTGAAATTTGGCTCTTGTAGCTTTGCAGGTTAAATTCACTTAATTTAAGTTGCCTGGAAATAAAAATAAACCTTTAAATTCTACATAAGCATTTTCAAATTGGCATGGCACGCCTGCTTTCACATTTAAACCCTCAGAAATAAGGCTTCGACTAACCATTATCCTTATTATTAAATTACTTTTTTTATAATTAAATTATCAAATCAATTAAAGGGCAAAAACCACTAGTAAGGGGCCATTTGAAGTTACCAAAAAGCCCAAAATCATGTCTTTAAATTGCTACTTTTGTCTGAAAACAGTCCAAAAATCCACTTAATTTGCAATGATATGAAACAGATGAAACTTTTTTTTACTAGATGTGTTAAATGATTATAAAATAAAACACTTAACAGATTAATTAACTAAATGTTAAAGTGCTGCTCTCAGTCACTCTGCTTTCAGTGATGCAGAATACTCATTATTAATCACTGTAATGCAGTTTAATCAAACAGCACTGCTATAAATCCCACTTTGATGAAGGCTGTAATGTTCATACTGTGTTTTAGCTGTTTTAGAGAGGTATCAATTCAACTTTCTGGTCATTTTTGAGCTTGTAGAGATGCTGAATTAAATGAAATATTCAGTGTACATACTTATAAAATATTAGAAACACCTCTTAGTATAATGCAATAGTGTTTAATAGGCTAGTAGAGCTTCCAAAAGAGCCATAAGGTGGAACCAGTGCCAACTTAAAGGCAGGATTTATTACAGCACTGTTGTATTAGACTGTTTTTAGCAGTAAACTTCTAAACCTTCAATTTTAACTGTCAAAGTCTCACATTTGAGAAGTGACTCTGACTCACCTGCACTGTTGGGGAGTAACAGTTACATATAACTGCGTTATGTAATGACAAAATAAATGTAAGTGTAATCTGTTACAGTTACTGATGAAAATGTTGATGATTATAAAGGAGGTTACATCTGAAGTCAGACCTTTAAGATTTTACTCAGGAGGGTTTTTTCCTCATTGTTTAATATTTAACATGTTACTGAATACATATATTGCTGTTTGTAATTCTTTTAAATCAGTATTTGTTTTATATTCAGTAAATAAATCATGATGTGAGCTTATTTGGAGCACACATGAGCTTAAATGGAGTCACAGTACCAATTAAACCCACTTTATTCATCAAATATCTTTATTTTATATTCTAAAATCTACATGAACTAATGAATACATTTTCAAATGAGAGATAAATGTTGCTTTATAAGAAATGATCTCCCTTATAAATCATGTCAGTATCCATGAAAAACAGCTGGACTTAGATTTTGGTGCTAACTAGTAATCTGTAACCTATTACATTTCCTATTACTTCCCAACCCTGACTCACCTGCACTGTTCAGCCTACATTGAGGACGCGAGGATGCTCCCGTCCTGTTGCCGCTGCACCTTCCGTCTCAAGAGCCGCCTTTTAAGATGCTTTCACGCTCCTCGGCCGACAAACCGACGAGCCGCATCTCAATCTCGTGCACCGTCTGCCTCTGGAGCCTTTTAAAAAAAAAGACAAAAAAGAGAAAAAGCAGAGTAGATTTGTGTCATCACTCAGTTCAGGCTCGGTTCAGATTGACTTACACAATCAAGCATCAGGCCCGGCGGTGAGATCTGGTGACCGATTAGAAACTGTGGGGACAAACACCCGATCCGCCTTAACACGATGGAGGGGAAAATGAGCAGGAGACCTCAGCAGGGAGAGAGAGAGGGGGATAATCCCTGATATTTGTTCACTGAAATAGGAGAAGTGCTTTTCAACACCTCGAGTTTGTTAAATTTAAATCTGTGCTGAAAAGCGGCGTGTGGTGTAAGTGAGAAGGCAGTACATCGATCTTCTTAGCCAAAGTTGAAAGGGAGTACCTGCCTGAGACTGAAGAAGACATTAAAAATACAGCACAGGTAAGAAGAAAAAGAAAAGATAGAAAGTAGACAAACAGGAACGCTGAGGCTTTAGTTTCCCCGTCGTCATGGCAGCGAAGAGACTGGATGTTAAAGAGGCCGAAGAAAAATCACAAAGTGGCCGACTTATTAATTGATTACTCGAGTCAATCAGCATTAATGAATTATTAAGAGAGACAACCGACACCCTTCCACACTCACTTATCTACCTTTGTCTTTCTTATGATGCTCTAAAGAATCTCCTGTATGTGCATGTGTAGGTATTTAAACTGTATGTGGGCCAGTGACCAATAAGGGTTGGCAAGATGAGCAATTCAAAAATATGTTAAAAAACAGTTTTAAAAGCAGCATCAGGTTTGTTAAAATGTACATTTAGTATTTTTGTTGGTTTTATGTCATTTGAAATGACATTTGCACCATTTTTTACCAAAAGTAAGACTGAATGCTCCTGAAAATGTCAAATGGTGTAACCACAAAAGAATGATAGATATTACATATTTTAACCACCTACAGTGTATTTAAGTGGACTTATACTAATAATTACTTCATTTAAAACATGTAAATGTTTCCTGATCTCCATGGTTACCAGAGTAAATGTAATATTAAGAACAATTGTATTCCATTACCTTTATTTAATATAAAAGTTATAATGTAAGATCATGCCAAACTAGTTGATATGGTGTTTTATTGACAATTTACTGTTTTTAAGCAAGTTGAATTATTTGGTACAAAGTTTTTATGGTTACACCACTTAGACATTTTTGCCATAATCCTCTAATATATTCTCTCAAAATGGATTAAAAGCAGAAATTTGATGCTGGGTCCACAAAAAAAGAATGTGTGCAAGTTATTCATACGTTTATTTTCTCATTTTAACCCCTTAAATTTAAACTAAACCACATGGACACAAAAAAACATAATTGACACATAATTGAAACTGTGTGTGTGTGTGTTTAGTCTTTCATAGGCTACTTTTAGGGACACATTTCATGCTTTTCAGGCCAGTTAATTGAGGATGACTTGACTTGTGGGGACAAAAGCCATTCTTCCAATTAGTACAAAGATTATTTGGGGGGGGGGGGGGGGTTATGATTAGGGTTAGAAAATGAATGTAAGTAAGTGTATGTAATATGCCTCAGGAGTGACCACAAACTGATATGTGTGTATGAGGAGGAGGCGGAGGAGAGAGAGATGTGCTACATTAGCCCTCATACAATTACAGAGCAGGCCGATTATAATTTAATGTGACTACGGTGTGTTTTTAATGGCGAGATATTAAATGAGAGTCTCTAATGTATAAAATAAAGCATGTCTCGGGTGTGATACTGTATTAAGCAAACTGCTCATTTAGTTTGGAAGACTTGTTGTGAATAAGTACAGCTTCTTTCAGTAAGGTTCTGCAAGATCAGGTAAGAAATGGGCATTTTTTAACAAGTTTAACATTAAAATCAAAGTCTGGTGTTATTAAAACTGTGGCTGTATAATTTAGTGTCTTGATTGTGAAAAAAAGCAGATAAATACATTATAATGAGGAACTTTGCTGACTAAAAACACAACACTTGAGAAAAAGGAAGCGTAAATTCCTATAAAATAAGAAAAACTTAGTTCATACTCAGTTTAACTTGGTGCCGAGCTGCAAGTTGGAGCTTCAGAAATCTGCCCGTCTGATTTCCCCTCAAGCCGACTTCACTTCTTCCCTGCAAAATATATACACACATCACAGTAAATGTACTGACGTTAACTCAACAGATAACTTACACCTTACAACCTACATCCTGCTGCAGAGTCTGGAATAATAAGCCTGAAAGTTAAAATACTACACTTACATGGCCACATTAAGGTTATATAAGTGTAACAGACTTATGAGTGTGACTAAAAGGCTTGAAATAAAGAATTAAAGGCAACTCAAGCACAGTGAATGTTTGCTGTCGGAGGGAATAGTTTAACAAAATGTGAAGCATGTGGGACATTTTCCACTATTTTCTATTTTCTGACATTTTATAGGCCAAATGATGCATCGATTTTATTGAGAAAATAATCAGCAGATTAATCGATAATGAAAACATTTAATCAGTTCCTATTCATATGGAATATGGAAAATTCATATTTTTAGGAGGGTCAAACTCATCTTCATTCAACGGCCACATACAGAACAAAATGATCTGATGTGGGCCGGATTATTAAAAAGATGGAAGGAAGGAAGGAAGGAAGGAAGGAAGGAAGGAAGGAAGGAAGGAATGAAGGAAGGAAGGAAGGAAGGAAGGAAGGAAGGAAGGAAGGAAGGAAGGAAAGACAGATGGAAGGAAGGAAGGAAGGAAGGAAAGAAAGAAACAAAGAAAGAAAGAAACAAATGACAGATGGAAGGAAGGAAGGAAGGAAGGAAGAGAAGGAAGGAAGGAAAGATGGAAGCAAGAAAGGGAGGAAGGAAGGAAGGAAGGAAGGAAGGAAGGAAGGAAGGAAGGACAAATGGAAGGAAGGAATGACTGAAAGACAAGTGGAAGGAAGAGAAGACAGGAAGGAATGAAAGAAAGAAAGGACAGATGTAAGGAAGAAAGGGAGGAAGGAAAGATGGAAGAAAGAAAGAAATAAAGAAAGAAAGAAAGAAAGAAAGAAAGAAAGAAAGAAAGAAAGGACAGATGGGAGGAAGAAAGGGTGGATGGAAAGATGGAAAGAAAAGAAGACAGGAAGCAAAGTGGGCCGGATTGGACTCCTCGGCGGGCCGGTTCTGGCCCGCTGGCCACATATTTGACCCCCCTGGTATAATGTGAATCTTAGGATAAAGGAAGCTAGTTTAAGAGCCAATTACACGAAAATTGCACTAAAGACGTCTCTGAATTTTACTTTTATCAATAATTAAATTTCTCTAATGAGTTGTATAGTTTCTGTTGTTAGTTTTATGGCCGTTTGAGTTTTATTTTTTATAAAACTTAACACATGAAGCTAAAAACATCGCAGCTAAGTTAACAGCATAACCTGTGATATAATATGAGCTGGGCTGTTGCCATAGTTACCAAATGCCGACTTCGCCCTATAAGCTATAACCGCCGTTAGCTGACACTTTTTAACCCGCTTTTCAACGTCGTAGAGCTGAAGTTACCGTCAGATAGGAGTTGTGTCCTCTTGTTCCCGGTGAGTTACCGGCAGCTTCTTGTCCGGTGGTCGCTGCTGCTGCTTGTCGTTGGCGTGTGTGTGTATGTGTGTATGTGTGAGGTAGTCTCCGGTTGACTCTCAGTGGAACTGACAAACGTAAACATGAATGAACCTGAGCCGTTTAGCGTTCAGCCAATCAGGAGACAGGGGGTGTGAAAGCGCTCGACTCTGATTGGTTGCTGGCTCACCGATGAGAAAAGATGTAGTGCAGGGGTCCGTCCTTCCTTCCTTCCTTCCTTCCTTCCTCCCTTCCTTCCTTCCTTCCATCTTCTCTTCCTTCCTTCCTTCCACCTGTCCTTTCTTTCTTTTTTGGGTTATGTGGCCCTTGGATGAAGATGAGATCGACCCTCCTGATGTAGACGATCATCCACAGGTAGCACCTCCTACAGTTCAGGTGATTTAGGATCGATATTGAATACTCTTGTGACTTCCAATGCATTATATCGACACCTTATAATATCATTATGAAATCCCTGAGATATTTGTTTGTTAAATCAAAAGACATTTTTGGATATTTTACTCAAAAGGAACATGGCACTTATATTAATATTCCCTACTGTAGATTTAGTAATGTGGGACACTAGTTTTAAAACTTAGAAATACTTGAAAGCAGCCTTATCTGCCAAAACTTTCTTAAATGTGCGTAGTCATAGTTTTTGGATTAAAAAAAACTAGCAGTTTGTATGTTTGTATGGTCATTTTAAACAATATAATTTACACAGTACGCATATACTAATTAGCTTTAAAATAACTGAATAGAAAAATAGATAAATGCACTGGAGCTTAGTTGACCCACATTAGTCAATGTCCCATATTACCCTAATCCATCCTAGATGTATAACATTTTATAATGAGAAAAACTGGTAAGACATTTCATCTCAGAGATAGAGATGTTCTTTTACACTTTAAAAAAAATGAAAGGAAATAAAAATGTTTTGTTTATCTTGTACAGTTAGTAGATAGATAGATAGATAGATAGATAGATAGATAGATAGATAGATAGATAGATAGATAGATAGATAGATAGATAGATAGATAGATAGATAGATAGATAGATAGATAGATAGATAGATAGATAGATAGATGTGTATGGTTCTGTATACTGCCATACAGTGGCCTATATGCTTAAACACTGCTTTACAGTAATCAGGTATATTAATACATGTCCAGCTGCAGTTCAGCATTTAATTCTCCATGTTACTTTAGTTTATTTCTTTAAATCAATATTGCTAATTGAATGAGTGAATGGCCTGTTTGCTGTGAAGATGAGAGTATATGAGTGATGGATGGATGCATTTTATTTATTCTTAACTATTTCTATTTATTTATGTATGTTCTGTACAATGACAAAACTTCACTAATATTTAAGTTTATATCTTTAAACAGCCTGAAGTAGGCTAAAGATCATATTTACAGACATTAAAGGCTTTTGGCTCCCTCTTGTGTTCACATCTTCAGATATGACGTGATGAGGAAGCTGGGAAGCACGTGTTCTAAAATATGAGACTACACTTCCCATAATGCACTTTGACATGCACGCACACAACGCATGCTCTGATGCCTTCAGTTACAAATCGGAAACGACGCAGCAGTGTCAGATTTGCGTGCAGGGGAAAATTTGGAGATCAGATAACGCAGTTTGTCTGAGGTCATATTCAGCTGTTTTTACATGTACAGTCTGCTCAGTTATTACATTTATCCTAGTCACCCAAACTGTAAATGTTCTACTATTTAACTCTTTTCCCACCATTTTTAACAGCACCAAACATACTCTGAAATGTTTATTTACTCTATTTGTCTATGTTGCCTGTAGTTCTTCTCAGCTCATGGAAATTCAGGATGTTAATTATCACTCTGTTATACAAATACAATCCAGTGATCTAGTTCTGCATGTGCATTAGCATATGTGTACTATATACTATAACACTTTGCATATACAATCATCCATTGGTCAGAGCATTGGGCAGAGGTTAGATTACATTAACTGCAATGAAAGAAAATAAAACAAATAGCTCATTACAATTTTAAACAATGTATAAAATAAAATAAGATATCAGTTGGGGGAGTTGTTAAGTTTATTTGAAAGCCTTTTTGGTCCTAGAAAATCATTTCAATGTAATGTTCCTTTACGAAAACAGAAAAGTTGATTTTAAGTTAAATTTGAGAAATTTAGCCAGAAAGTAGACTACTATTTATATGCTACATATGTGATGTCCTATAACCAGGGTTGGGAAGGTTACAGATTACTAGTTGCACTATTTCAAATTTAATAAGTAGTATAACTATTTCAATGACTTAATCAAAGTAATGTAACTTATTACATTTGATTACTTTTTGATTAGAGGTAAAAAATAAAAGAAAATAAAAAATCTAAGTCCAGCTGTTTTTCATGGATACTGACATGATTTATAAGGGAGATCATTTCTTATAAAGCAACATTTATCTCTCATTTGAAAATATATTTATTAGTTCATGTAGATTTTGGAATATAAAATAAAGATATTTGATCAATAAAGTGGGTTTAATTGGTACTGTGACACCATTTAAGCCCATGAGTGCTAATTTTTTAACACTGCAGTGTAATTTATAAATTTACCATTATGTAACCTCCTTTGTAATTCATCAACATTTTCATCAGTAACTGTAATTTAACTACTTCCTTTTTATTTTCTTCTCAGTAACTGTAACAGATTACTATTTTGCTTTGTAAGCTGAACGTGCACCTTGGTTGGAAATAGCGCCCTCTCAGCATGTCCTATGTCGTATTTAAAGCTCCGCAGCTCAGATGTCCGAGCATCACCTGAAGGCAGCGCAGTGTTTGGTTCTGCTGGCAGCTGACGGACGTGTCTACTGCTGAGACAAGTGACAGCAAATCTGTAAGTTTTATCTTATAATAAGAGCATGTTTTTATACTTTTAGTCTCTTTATGACATGTTATAATAGAATAATTATTATGTGTGAGATTATGTTATATAAAAGCTCACGGGTGCGGTCTTATAGCTCAGCACACTTTCGGTTTCTTTATTATAAAACAGCATTTAAACAGAAAAGAAAGAAAAGTTTTTATAACAGATTAATTTTGATGTCCAGGTGAAGGGATTTGTTTTAAAGAGTGAGTGTCAGTGTTTTTTTTAAGATGAAGTAAAGTCTTATTGGGTTGATTATTGATGATAAGGACGGAATTAAAAACAACATTGTAAGTGCGCAAAAACAGAAAAACAACAGCAGGAAGGAGGAGGACAAACATCATCATCATCATCATCATCATCATCAGGCCAGCTTTTAGCACCTGCTGTCCTCAGTCACATCATGAAATGTCTAATCATCTTTACATGTTTACAGGCAGACTGCTGGTGGTTTTTTTAGTCACATCTCGCAGATAAACAAACTAAACAGTGGTTTACAGTGCTAGAGTTGGTGTTATATGCAGCATATTATATCTGTTTAAAGGTATTAATGCCCTTTTTGTATTCCTAATATTAATTTAAATGGTTCTTTATTGTATAAACTCATTAATGAAGTGCAGGAAAGCTTCAATTTTCCTGCAACGAAAACAAACAAGAAGATAAACAAACAATAAAATGGATTATATCTCATATTTTACAGCATATATGCAGCATATTATATTAGTTTAAAGCTCTTAATGGCTTTTTTTTAGTTTTTATTTTAGTTAAGATGGTGCTATGTTGTTTAAACTCATTTATAAAGTGCAGTAAAGCTTCAATTTTCCTGCAAAGAAAACAAACAAGCAGATAAACAAACAAGAAAATGGGTTATATCTCCTATTTTACAGCATATATGCAGCATATTATATTAGTTTAAAGCTCTAAATGGCTTTTTTTATTCTTTATATTAGTCAATATGGTGATATGTTGTTCAAACTAATTAATTAAGTGAAGGAAAGTTGCAATTTTCCTGCAAAGAAAACAAAAAAGGGATTATATTTCATAGTTTACAGTGATATAAAGTTGGTGTTATATGCAGCATATTATGTTTACTTAAAGCTTTTAATGGCTTTTATAGTTTAATATTAGTTAAAATTGTGCTATATTGTTTAAATTCATTAATAAAGTGCAGGAAAGTTAGAGTTAGAGTTATTTCAACCTGATCTCTACTAAAAAATAACATTAAATCAACATAAAACATATCTATTTCTATATCTCTGGTATTATAACACATGAATGATGAAGCTGGTGTTTGTCTTATAAAGTGTTATTAGTACATGTAACCTGAAACCCTTCATGCCTTTAATATCAGACATGTGAGTAGCAGCTGTGTGTAATACTTGGCCTGGTTGTTACTATCACTTTATCATTCCTATCATGTAATACTACTAATACAGCGCTATGTGAGTCCCGGTATTATAATAGGTGATTCCCCATTTAATAACTCTTGTGCTTGTCTTTCTTCCCTATTTTCTCAGTTTTTATTGTTATTATTGTCATTTTTTCTACTCATATTTGTTACTGTTACTTCAAAGTGATAAAAAAGTGAAAAAATAGATAAGAAATACACATTTTTCTAGTTTATATATCCACTTTGAATCTTTTTAACATGCTTTATTGGGTACATTTTTGTTATTGATCCAGTATTTATCACTAATCTTGTTATTTATTATTAAATAAGGATGACCAGTGTTGGAAGAGGAAGCTCACATCCTTAAAAATACCAATATAACAATGTAAAAAAAACTCAAAAGTGAAAATAATTCACATTTTTTGTTGGCAATAATGAATAATTAATGCATAATACTTTATATATTTATAGTAAGTTTTTTTTTTAGGGGTCGGGTTCATCAATCCAGAACATTATTGTATATTTATAGTGCAAAAATAGATAAGAAATACTCTTTTTATTCTAGTTTTTATCCAGTTTGATATATTTCTGACATGTTTTATTGGGTAAATTCTTATTATTGAGCCGATATTTATCACAAATCTCGCTGTGCATCATTTAAATAAGCACCAAAAAACATCCAGATAAGCTTTGTGTCTCATATTTCAGACTGTATCTCAGCATGGCAAGCCTTACTGACACATCAGCAGCAGAAGCAGCAGCGTTGGCAGCGGCGGCGAACTCCTTGGCACGCACTTTCTCCCAGGTGGTGTTCACTGACATCCCGCACTCGTACCCGCCCGCCACCCCCATCACCTGCAGCTACACCATCACTGAGGCCTTCCAGCCCAACTCCAGGGACTGGGTGG
Organism: Scomber scombrus; assembly: GCF_963691925.1. NCBI lineage: Eukaryota > Metazoa > Chordata > Actinopteri > Scombriformes > Scombridae > Scomber > Scomber scombrus. The sequence continues at coordinate 23,284,265 of NC_084990.1, forward strand.
GCATTTTTAAGGTAAGTACTTTACTTTAATATATGTGTATGTGTGGTGTTTTTTAGGAGTATCTGACTGAGTTGTTATGATCTTGTCCTCCATGCAGGTTGGGTGGAGCACAACAAAGGATTATCATACCTTTGTGTGGGTGGAGCTGGACACTGTGGGGCAGCAGGCAGTCAGACAGGCAGATTTTAAGGGTAAGAAACTGTTTCACTGTCACAGCTGCTGAGTTGTAATGTTTAGGCACGCTTGTAAAGTTAGTACACTGCTGTTAAAGTATCAATACAGCAATATAAATACTGCATTATAAGTAAAAGTACTATTAGGCTGTGACTGATATATTAAGTAAAAGTATTTATATGCATGGTTGGGAAGGTTACTATGGTTACAGATTACTAGTTACTCTATTTAAAATGTAATAAGTAATGTAACTATTTCAATGACTTCATCAAAAGTAATGTAACTTATTACATTTTGATGACTTTTCTAATTTTCTAACCAATGTTTAAAATGGTCAAATACTCAAGTTTAAGTACCTTAAAATTGAGTAAATGTACTTTCAACCACTTCCTGTCTGAGTGTTTTATGTATAAACAGTTTAAACATCTTAAATCTGTTGTTTATGAGCAGCGTGTGACTGTGAACGTGACTCTGAATGTGACTCTGTGTCTCTGCCGTGTTGACATATAACACACATTCAGCCCCGTCGTATCTGATCCTTTATGCAAATGAGACAGAGTCAGAGTTTTGCTTTTCCCTTTTTTCAGGTGACGTTAGGTACTTTTAACAGACAGTTTCTAAATGATACTGTATTAAAAAAACCAACCTCAGCAGCGTTGGAAGAAAGAAGAAGAAGAAGAAGCTCACATCCTTAAAAGACTCTTCTGTGATTCATATATTATTCTATTAGTAATTAATAGTGATTCATTAATGCATAAGCTGGAGGTGGAGCTCCTTTTAACTACTGTACTTTACACATAGTAAGGTTTAGATCAGTGGTTCCCAATCTAAGGGTTAGGTTCCTTTAAAGGGTCACAAGATAAATCTGAGGGATCTTTCCTTCCTCCCATCCTTCCTCCCATCCTTCCTCCCTTCCTTCCTCCCTTCCTTCTTTCCTTTCCTCCCTTCCTTCCTTCCTTCCTTCCTTCCTTCCTTCCTTCCTTCCCTCCGTCCTTCCTTCCATCCTTCCATCTTTCCTTCCTTCCTTCCTGCCTTCCTTCCTTCCTTCCTTCTTTCCTTCCTTCCATCTTTCCTTCCTTCCTTGACTCGAGGACAACAGGAGGGTTAAAGGGCGAGTTCACAGTTTTTCCAAGTCTGTTTTTTTCTTGCTGTAATCCTTCCTCCTGTTCATGCTGATTATTAGAAGAAAAGGCATTGTTCTTTATAGCCAAGATGCATTTAAAGGTTTATCTGGAGCTTCAAATAAAGTGGATATCTTTCAGAGGTTTCAGTCTTTTAAGTATAAATGTCTATCTTTGTGTTTCTCTGTTGAGCTGCAGTGGAAGAATCACAACAAAAAAGAGGCAATAAAAGCTTCAGATAAACTTTTAAATACTTTCTTGCATCTCTCAGCACATAATGACGAGCTCTTTTAATGGCCGGTATGAACAGGAAGGGTGATTACTGTCTAAAGTCCCCACCTATAGGAGTCACCCCCCCCCCCCCGACCCCCCACCACCACTTCCCACGCAGAGAGGGAGAAATCAAACGCGCCTCCCTGAGAGGAACACCACCTCTCAGCTGATATCAATCAGTCCACTCTGAAACGCTGCCTTCCTCCGTTTGTCTGGCGTGTGTCGTATTGCGTCACAGCTTAAACCACACACACACACACACACACACACACACACACACACACACACACACACACACATTGTTAACTTTTCCTTTAATGAGGAAGGAAAGAAATGTTTACTTTTTGGACTTTTCTGTATATATTCCGGGTCGTGAAGGTTGCTATGGAAATGTAATAGATTACTAGTTACTCTGTTTAAAATGTAATCAGTAATGTAACTATTTCAATGACTTCATCAAAGTAATGTAACTTATTACATTTGATGACTTTTCTAATGTTCTAACCAATGTTTTCATCTGTTAGGGTAAATGTTCCCTCCATCTGTCCTTCCTTCCTTCCTTCCTTCCTTCCTCCCTTCCTTCCTTCCTTCCTTCCTTCCTTCCTTCCTTCCTTCCTTCCTTCCTTCCTTCCTTCCTTCCTTCTTTCCTTCCTTCCTTCCATCCTCCATTCTTTCCTTCCTTCTTTCCTTCCTTCCTTCCTTCCTTCCTTCCTTCCTTCCTTCCTTCCTTCCTTCCTTCCTTCCTTCCTTCCTTCCTTCTTTCCTTCCTTCATTCCATCCTCCATTCTTTCCTTTCTTCATTCCTTCATTCCTTCTTTCCTTCTTTCCTTCCTTCCTTCCTTCTTCCCTTCTTTCTTTTCTTCCTTCCATCTGTCCTCCCTACCATCCTTCCTCCCTTCCTTCCTTCTTTCCTTCTTTCCTTCCTTCCTTCCTTCTTCCCTTCTTTCTTTTCTTCCTTCCATCTGTCCTTCCTACCATCCTTCCTCCCTCCCTTCCTACCTCCCTCCCTTCCTTCCTAACATCTAAGATCAGCTGTTAGGGTAAATGTTCCCATTAAGTACCAGAATCTAAGTCCAGCTGTGTTTCATGGATACTGACATGATTTATAAGGGAGATCATTTCTTATAAAGCAACATTTATCTCTCATTTGAAAATGTATTCATTAGTTCATGTAGATTTTAGAATATAAAATAAAGATATTTGATGAATAAAGTGGGTTTAATTGGTACTGTGACTCCATTTAAGCTCATGTGTTCTCCCAATAAGCCCACATCATGATTTATTTACTAAATAAAAAAATAAATATTGATTTCAAAGAATTAAAAACAGCAATATATGTATTCAGTAACATGTTAAATATTAAAAAAATGAGGAAAAACCCTCCTGAGCAAAGTCTTAAAGGTCTGACTTCAGATGTAACCTCCTTTATAATCATCAACTCTTAACTGTAATTTAATGACACATTTTTTCCTCAGTAACTATAGTAACTCCCCAACATTGTATATATTCGACTCTTTTCCTCTGTTTTCCATCACTGTGAACTGAATATTTTTGGACAGATCAGTCGATAATGAACAGATAGTACTAAGATGATAAGATCTCTCTCTATCTTCTTCTTCTATCAGACTATTACCTGCCGAAGGACGAGATCGAGTTTTACCAGTTCTGCTACGTGGACAGTGGCGGTCAGGTGCGAGGAGCCAGCACTCCTTTCTCTTTCAAAAGCCCCGTGGAGCAAAACCTGGAGAGCAACATGGACGACGACCTGCTGGTGATCACAACACAGGTAAAAGAGAGAGAGAGAGAGAGAGAGAGAGAGAGAGAGAGAGAGAGAGAGAGAGAGAGAGAGAGAGAGAGATTTAGAGCTTAATCTTATATGAATATTCAACTTTTTTGCATTTTTTTAAAGCTCTGTGTAAAATAAACAGCCGTGTGCTCAGTTAAAAAAAAAGAAAAACAAACTAGATGAGTCTCTGAAGAGCAAATAAAGCCATGTGTTGACTTAATGCGGATTTTTGAACTCAGGAACAAGTGGATCAGGGCGTCCGAGAGAAAGCAGAACTGATGAAGGAGATGGATCAGATCAGAGAGGAGAAGGACTCCCTAAAGAAAGCTCTGCAAGAAGTCAAGTCGAGCTTCGAGGTCTGCTTATCTTTTATCTTTTATAAAAAACACATTTAAAACCAGATCAATAAGGGGGATTGAACTTTGATACGAGTTGTGATTGATTCTTAACACAGGAGCAGAACGGACAGAAAGAGAAAGAAAAGTGTGATCTGGTGGACGAGCTGGATCAGACTAAAGAGCAGAATGAGAAGTTGAGAAGCAGCGTGCAGGAAAAAGAGCAAGAAATCGACCGTTTAAAGGTTCGTGCAGAGTCATTACGAGCTGTTTTATCATCCGCACTTCAATATTAGTGTGTGAACGTTATATTTTTTTATGCATTTAGGAGGAAATGATGCTCCAAAAATCAAAGCAGATGGAGATACAGCAACAAAACGCTGCAGAGATACAGAAACTGAGTCAAAGCGTACGTTTAGATGGAGCTGCACGGCAAAATGAGGTAAAGGATTATTTTTATTGTGCTGTTAACCTTCCTGTCGTCCTCCCGGGTCAAATTGACCCCGTCTGTTTTGACTGTTCCTTCTTTCCTCCCTTCCTTCCTTCCGTCTGTCCTTCCTCCCTCCCTCCTTCTCTCTTTCTTTCCTTCTTCTCTCTTTCCTCCCTTCCTTCTGTCCTCCCTCCATCCCCCTTACTTCCTTCCTTCCTTTCCTTCCTCCCTTACTTCTTTCCTCTGTCCTTCTTTCCTTCCTTCCTCCCTTCCTCTTTTCCTTTCTCCCTTCCTCCCTCCTGTCCTTCCTTCCTTCTTCCTTCCTTCCATCCTTCCTTCCTCCCTCCCTCCTTTCCTTCCTTCCTTCCTCCTTTCCTTCCTTCTTCCTCCCTTCCATCCTTCCTTCCTTCCTCCCTTCCTTCCTTCCTCCTTTCCTTCCTTCTTCCCTCCTTCCTCCCTTCCTTCCTTTTTCCTCCCTTCCTTCCTCCTTTCCTTCCTTCCTCCCTCCCTCCTTTCCTTCCTTCCTTCCTTCCTTCCTCCCTCCCTCCTTTCCTTCCTTCTTCCTCCTTCCTCCTTCCTCCCTTCCTTCCTTTTTCCTCCCTTCCTTCCTCCTTTGCCTCCTTCCTTCCTCCCTCCTTCCTTTCCTTCCTTCTTCCTCCATTCCTCCCTCCTTTCCTTCCTTCTTCTTCCCTCCCTCCCTTCCATCCTTCCTTCCTCCCTTCCTTCCTTGACTCGAGGACAACACAAGGGTTAAATAAAGCTTCTGTATTATTGCATACTTATTTATTTCTTTATTTCTTTATTTTTAAAGACACACGCTCAGGAGAAATACGATCGAGCCGTGATGAAGATCAATCAGATGAAGGAGGAGCGCGAGGAGCTGCGGGGGAAGAACGAGGCTCAAAGTGACGAGATCGCAAAGTGAGTTTTAAAAAATGATTAATATAAGACTTGATGTGGTTTATCGTGTTGTTTTCTGATGTTTTAATGCTCGTCTTATGTGTGTGTTTTTTTTAAGGCTTAGCTCCAAACTCAGAGAAGCAGAAAGAGAATTGTTCAAGATGAAAGACAGCGTTCAGCTCCTTCAGGTAAATCCACCTTAAAATCAATCAAACTGTCTTTATACAGCAGCTTTCATAATATCGTCCTCCCGGGTCAAATTGACCCCGTCTGTTTTGACTGTTCCTTCTTTCCTCCCTTCCTTCCTTCCTTCTTTCCTTCCTTCCTTCTGTCCTTTCCTTCCTCCCTTCCTTCCATCCTTCCTTTCCTTCCATCCTTCCTTTCCTTCCACCCTTCCTTCTATCCTTCCTCCCTTCCTTCCATCCTCCTTTTCTTCCTTCTTCCTTCCTTCCGTCCACCCTTCCTCCCTTCCTTCTTTCCTTTCCTCCCTTCCTTCCTTCCTCCGTCCTTTTCTTCCTTCCTTCCTTCCTTCCTTCCTTCCTTCCTTCCTTCCTTCCTTCCTTCTTTCCTTCCTTCCTTCCTTCCTTCTTTCCTTCCTTCCATTATTCCTTCCTTCCTTCCCTCCTTCCTTCCTTCCTTCCTTCTTTCCTTCCTTCCTTCTTTCCATCCTTCCATCTTTCCTTCCTTCCATTATTCCTTCCTTCCTTCCTTCCTTCCTTCCTTCCTTCCTTCCTTCCTTCCTTCCTTCCTTCCTTCCTTCCTTGACTCGAGGACAACAGGAGGGTTAAAGAGCTAAACCTAAGCATTGCATCATAATCAGAAGACCGTTGCACATTCATGATCTGAGGAGTCACACATGTCAAAAATGAGACACATCCAGGATTTAAGTCCCTTGTTACCTTTTCACCAGGTCGACCTGCAGAGCAGCGAGAAAGAGAAGGAGAGACTCGCCGCGGAGCTCCACCAGCTGCAGAGCGTCACGCACAACATGGACGAAGTGAAGAAGGAGAACAAGCAGTTGAATCTGAGGCTTTCCCAGCAGGAGACGCAGCAGCAGCAGCAGCAGCAGAGCTCCCCAGATGAGGATCTAAAGGTTTGGAGCAGAGCTGATATTCTCATTTTAATGAACTAAACCTTTCTCTTTGCTCCTAATAAACCAGCTTCTCTCCGTCCTCCTTCCTTCAGGCTCTACGCAAGCAGCTTCAGGAGGTTCAGACCAAGCTGTCGGCGGAGAAAGACGAGTCCAAAAACTCCAAGAGACGAGCCGATTTTCTGGAGGGCGAGCTGCAGCAGGTCAGGGAGCAGCTGGACAGTGTCGCTGCAACGTTGGACGGGATGCAGCGGAGAAGCAGCAAGCAAGAGGTGAGCTTTGAATCTAGCTTTATAGATTGTTTCTGGGGAACAGAAGTCACATTTTTAACCCTTACATACTATTCAGAGTCACATTTGACCTATTGTTTACATGTAAGAGCTGTAAAAACACCATATACACATTTATTTAAGGTGGACTTTTACTAATGTGACCCACATTTTACAAAAATGGTAATAAAATTCCTCTATTTTTTACATTTTTGTGCAGCTAATACACATTTTTATATATGTAAATATACAAATTTGACCCGTGTCACCATTCAAACATGTTATTATATTCATCATATTCTATAAAATATTCTCTTGGACCATAACATAATGATTACAAGATTAACCAAACATTTATTAATGGCTGATTTATGAATGTGAATTGGTGTAAAGACTAATTATGAGTCAGAATTTGGACAGTATGTAAAGGGTTAATACCTTAACTCCTACAAATCCAGATGTATTAAGACATTTTTCAGACTTTTTAAGGATTTAAGGTGTGTGTTTCCCTTCATATTTATGTATTAATTCATTTATAGATGCGACTCCTGGAGGCTCATGAGATGCTGGCAGATAAAGAAGGCATCATCGAGGAGAAGGAACACAACATACTGCTGGTCAGAAAGGAGGTCGAGGACCTCGTCAAAGAAAACGAGGTACACTTAACTTCCTGTCGTCCTCCCGGGTCAAATTGACCCTGTCTGTTTTGACTGTTCCTTCTTTCCTCCCTTCCTTCCTTCCGTCTGTCCTTCCTCCCTCCCTCCTTCTCTCTTTCCTCCCTTCCTTCTTTCCTACCTCCATCCCCTTTTCTTCCCTCCTTCTTTCCTTCCCTCCTTCTTTCCTTCCTTCCTTCCTTCCTTCCTTTCCTCCCTCCCTCCCTCCCTCCCTCCTTCTCTCTTTCTTTCCTCCCCCCTACCTTCCTCCCTTCCTTCTTTCCTCTGTCCTTCTTTCCTTCCTTCCTCCCTTCCTTCCGTCTGTCCTTCCTCCCTCCATCCTTCTCTCTTTCCTCCCTTCCTTCTTTCCTACCTCCATCCCCCTTTCTTCCCTCCTTCTTTCCTTCCCTCCTTCCTTCCTTCCTTCCTTCCTTCCTTCCTTCCTTCCTTCCTTCCTTCCTTCCTTCCTTCCTTTCTCCCTTCCTTCCTTCCTTCCTTCCTTTCCTTCCTCCCTCCCTCCTTCTCTCTTTCTTTCCTCCCCCCTACCTTCCTCCCTTCCTTCTTTCCTCCGTCCTTCCTTCCTTCCTTCTTTCCTTTCCTCCCTTCCTCTTTTCCTTTCTCCCTTTCTTCTTTCCTTTCCTCCCTTCCTTCCTCCTTTCTTTCCTTCTTCCTCCCTTCCATCCTTCCTTCTTCCTCCCTTCCTTCCTTGACTCGAGGACAACAGGAGGGTTAAACACTTTCTTAGTCTCAAATGATCTCTCTCATTTCTTCAGCCTTATTAATATATTGTATTTATAATCTTTTCAGACTCTAAAAGGCGACATCGACGAGCTTCGTAGAGTTTATGCCGACTACCAAGCGGCTCCCGGCTCTTCCTCAGAAGATCAGCCAACGTACGTGCAGCCGGATGACGTTCAGCCAGCTTCTTCATCCACCCAAGACGCATCCGAGCAGTCTGAGAACCTGTATGAGACCATCGGTGAGTACTTTTACTGCACTCATGCAAAAAGGTGGGAATCATTATAGGCTTTTTTTAAAAGAGCAGAATCCAAAAGAAACATTTTCAACATACCTTAAAGATGCTGATACGTGTTTCTTTCTCAACCGGTTTTTCCAGTTTTGAGATTGTCTTAAAGAGATATGTGCCAACACAAATAAAAACTAACAAGGAAACAAGAACTTCATGCTCTAGTTAGCCGGAGTAACACATATCAATCAAGTTTAGACATTTATTTTGATGTTTGTTGTGACTTGGCAAAGCGGGAAGATCTCCTTCGTGTCGTCCTCCCGGGTCAAATTGACCCCGTCTGTTTTGACTGTTCCTTCTTTCCTCTCCTTCCTTCCTTTCCTTCCCTCCTTCTCTCTTTCTTTCCTCCCCCCTATCTTCTTTCCTGTGTTCTTCTTTCCTTCGTTCCTTCCTCCCTTCCTCCTTCATCCTTTCCTCCCTCCCTCCTGCCTTCCTGCCTTCCTTCCTTCCTTCCTTCCTTCCTTCTTTCCTCTGTCATTCCGTCCTTCCTTCTTTCCTTCCTTCCTTCCTTCGTCCTTCCTTTGTCATTGCTTCCTTCCTTTCCTTCCTCCATTCCTTCTTTCCTTTCCTCCCTTCCTTCCTCCCTCCTTTCCTTCCTTCCTTCCTTCCCTCCTTCTTCCTCCCTCCTTTCCTTCCTCCCTCCTTCTTCCTTCCTCCCTCCCTCCTTCCTTTCCTTCCTCCCTTCTTTCTTTCCTTCTTCTTCCCTTCCTTCCTCCTTTCTTTCCTTCTTCCTCCCTCCCTTCCTTCCTTGACTAGAAGACAACAGGAGGGTTACTGTCTCTGGTTGGTTGTTTGAAGGCAGTGCAGATAAATCAATTAGCAGAACAGCTTTATAGACACACTGGTTTTTAAATATGTGAATAAGAACATTTATCTGTCTACTATTTAACTTCTAAGATTCAGTAAAATCAGACAAATCTGCCTCATTATTTCTCAAATGTTGTGAGTTAAATGTTGAACTTTGAAATGGACGTCTTATAAAAAGTCATCTCCAATCAGAGTCCATATACAAGCTTTTTTAAACTTATCTCTATCAGCAAGTTTGTCAAATATTATCATATGACTTCATATTGATTGGTTAGGAGGGTTAAAGTCATATCGACCTCCAACACAGCTGAGCATGTTTAAAAAAATAACCAGGAATTACAATCTTCCTCTCAAATATGATCAATTAGCAGGTCTCATGGGTAACTCCACTGTCTTCACTAATCAATATCATGAATATCATCATAATATAGTGTGCATGTGCATGTGTTTTTAGCCATAAATGAATGAATGAGTGTACAGACCAAAAGAAAACATGAATGCAAAATACATTCATTACACTAATTATACTTAAGCCAGGTCAGAATATGAACAATATGTAAGATATTAAAATGCATCATGATTTAGGTAATATACGCACAATCACATGATGATGTAATTGATGTTCAATTTAATGAATAAATTAAAAATGTCACCTGTGATGCCATCAAACAGCAAATACTGGTTGCACAAAATGAGTAAATTATGATTATTTTAATTGTTTTGTGTCTCTTTTTTTTGCAGGGGGTGAAGAACCAGAGGAAGAGGTATGTTAAAAAAAAGTCTTATTGTTGTTGTTTTTTAAATTAAATTGTATTTTATCAATCTAGTGTTTGCTCTGTATCTATTTACACATTTTCTTTGACACCAGGCAGCCTCAATGAGCGAGTATTTAAACTCCTTTAGATGTGAGATGTACCCTTAATGAAAAAGAAAACCCCCTTCTTCACGTGTTTGATATTCTCTCAGAGCCTGAGTGTGATGCAGCACTTTTCAGAGTTTATTTATATCGCATACTTTCATCATAATCCTGTCCCCCCCTTCTTATATTACCACCTCTTTAATACGCACTCTCATCTCCTCTCTCTTCTCTCCTTTCTGTTTGCAGCAGGCGTTGGTGTGCCGCCACTGCCAGGAGAGATTCCCCGGCATCACGCAGCACGAGCTGGAGCAGCACGAGCAGAGTCACCGAGTGTGTCCCTTCTGCACCATGATCTGTGACAACATGGAGCAGTCCGTGTTCGAAGATCACGTCTACAGTCATGAGCTGTGAGCGAGCCAATAAAAACCCCCTCCCCCCAAAAAAAACCCCCCACACAGGATTAGATCATTAGCTGATTCACAGGGTAGAGAAAGAGAAGAAGTCTTATATGTTAGGTGGTGATATTTAAAAAATAAAAAAAAGGACTTAAGGATTAATACTGTCTGTTTTCCATGAATTACACTCAAGTTTTTAGGGTTTAGCTGCTGATTGTGTCCATCACGCTGCTGCTGCTCATGCTCGAGTTGTGCAATCTATCACGGTGAACTTCATGTCCTCGTTTCTCTTTTTTCAGTCTTTCAGTCAAACGTTATCTTATCGTCATTGCACAGTAAATCCATCTCAAAGTGCAAACTGTGTTGAAAGCTCTGCACAACTTGGCTGATTAAATCTGTTTTTTTATATATATTTTTTGGGTATAAAGGATGTCATGATATCAGATTTTTATGTCATAATTAATGGAGGTCAAATGAGTTCATGATAATGAATCATTATCGAGATATTGATGTAAAATAATGATGCAATCAGTCAAATTCATCTTTAATTATTATCATGTTTTGTCTCTGTTCTGTTGGATGAATCAGACTCAAAGTACGAGTGTAGAGAGTCAGAGAGAGAGTCTGTAACCAGGACTGTACAAAGGTGAATAATTAACCTGCAGTTCATGGATAGTGAAAATGAAAGCAGGTGAACTGTGTGTGTGTGTGTGTGTGTGTGTGTGTGTGTGTGTGTCTGAGAGAGAGAGTGTGTGAGACAGAAAGAAACAGAAATTATTTAAGAGGAACACGGTTATTTACATGATATTATTATATGTGTATTATTGTATTATTATCGTGATCTTATGATGACTTTGTTGTGATTTGGCGCTATACAAATAAAGATTGATTGATATCGTCAATACCAGTATATATCCTGACGCCCCTACATGTGTATTATTTTGTGATTTTTGGTTCAGATTCCAAAATAATAGGATGTTTTTCCCCCTATGCCTTACTTTAAGAAACACAAATCCCTTTTTTTACACACTAAATAAAAGAGATAAAAGTTTCTTAAATATTAAATGTTGTCTAAACACAAGTGGATGAACTTTGATCAAGAATTGGCCAAAAATGAGATTTAAATCAGGAATATCAGCTCAAAAAATAAACTAACAGACAATCAAAGCTAGCTTTCAGAAAAGAGTTTGATACTGAAAGTTATGGACACATTTCATTAAGTATCAAAAAGCTAAAAGCTAATTCACAACAGGCATGATACTCACTGTTTGACCCCGATATTTATCTGAAGAGTAGAAAAACTTGAGTGTGCTTTGGAAAACAAAACCAGCAGTAAAAGATGTAAATGATCTCTGTAAAGAAGCAGAAATAGCGGAACGGTCCTTTAAAGTGCAGCACGGCTCGACTAATTACACTGACTCATATACCTGCATAGCTTTGCACCTTTTCTGTTTATTATTTAAATCAGATAAAAACTGATTTTAAAATGTTTAATTTTACTTTTGACCAGGTTTTTTTTGTTGTTGATTTTTAAAGAAAACAACAATGTATATGTGACGGGATGAGTTGTTGATATGAGGTTTAGCGATATAACAAGTGGATTTCTATGTAAAAGTTCAATTTATTTTTGCTCCAACTGTTGTAATATTAATAATAATAACAATAAAAAAATGAGGTCAAATAAAGCTGATTTAGACTCTTTTTTTTGTTAAAAGTTTTATACGTAAACATTTGAATAATGACATCATCTGTACAGTGAGAATTATCAGTAAACACCATAAGACCCCCCAAAAAAACACCTTATACACCAAGTTTCATGAGCCGCAGTGACTCTGTAATACAATAAGTGCATTCGTGGCATGTGTGTAACTTTGGAGAGCCCCCCCCTCCCCCCATCCCCCCCCAATGATGAGGAAACTTTCCCTCCACATGTCCAAGAAAATGATCTCAGAGAGGGGAAACTTGCCGCTACCTTCCAGTCCCAGCAGAACCAGCCAACTGCATCACATGATCCTCTCCTCTCCCTGTTCCCTTCCTCCAGGGCACAAGCTGCACCGGGCACATTTTGTTTTTTTGTTTTGTTTACATGTCTCTTTAAAGCTTTTTTTTTTTAAGGCGTCATCTGATTGGCTTCCTCCGGTGTGACATCACGGGAGGTGAGCTCAGAGAACAGCGCTGGCAGCCAGTACTGAGCCTCGCCTGCAGCCTGAGAGTCCAACCAAGCCAAACCCTCCTTCAGCAAGTGATCCTGGAGAAATATGAGAATCCAGGTCAAAGGTCATGCACTTTAAAGAGAGCAGAAAGATTTGAAGTGTCATGCAGACGTGGAAAGTACCTAAAAGTCCATTTACTCAAGTACTGTAATTAGTCCAGTTTGAGGTACTTGTACTTTACTGTAGTATTTCCATGTGATGCTACTTTCTACATTTCAGAGGGAAATATTGTACTTTCTACTCCACTACATTTATTTAACAGCTTTAGTTATTTTTTCAGATGAATATTTGACACAATGGATAATATAACAAGCTTTTAAAATATAACACATTGTTAAAGATGAAACCAGGGATTTATATGTGTTGTTTTATATGTTTTGGGGGATTTTTCTCTTTGTAGAGATGTGACAGTAAAGGAGTGGTGAACTACAGCTGTAGTCAAGTGAAAGGTACAATATATCCCTTTGAAATTTAACATTGTATAGTGGTAACGTGGGAATATAAAGTACAAGTACTTCACAATTGTAGGCATAGTTCTGTAGTAGATTTTAGTTTCAATCAGTAAACAAAAGACTCTGCATTAGTTCTAGACAGTGGTGGGAAGTAGTACATCTACTCAAGTGCTGTTCTTAGAAATGAAACCAGTGGTTTCAAAAAGCAGTGTGTAGTCGGCTCACATTTCAGATGTCTATGAGTTGTTAACAGCTCCACCAAATAGTGATTTTTCCCTCTAAACTTCTCACATAGTTTCATTTCAATAAATGTTCAAATGATCCAATATTTCAGCCAAAATCAAAGATTAGAGCAAAAGTCCAACAACTGAAAACACATTTGTGTATCAGAACTTAGTTTTTTCTTCTTTCCTCTCCCTTTAATCATCTCACCACCCCTCACATTTATCTGCTGACCCTTTGGAGGGGCCCCACCCCTAGGTTGGGAACCACTGGACTAAACTAGCTAACTGTATATAAAGTAGTGTAAACTAGCTCCACCTCCAGCAGCTACAACAGTAACATGCTGCTCTAACACTGATGCTTCACTATTAATAATGTAATGATGTCATAATAATAATATATCAGTCAGAGGACCAAACCACTACTTTTACTGTAATACTGCATACTACATCACTCATAATACTGCAGTACTTTTACTGTAATACTGCATACTACATCACTCATAATACTGCAGTACTTTTGCTTGTAATGTAGTATTTTTACATCACTGTACTAATCTGAGTATTTCCTCCTCCACTTCTCTCCTCTCTCTCCACTGCAGACATTTTGACCCGTCATGGTTATAAAAAAAACAGCTGTTACAAAACACACAATAACAAAGCTCAGCTCTTTGCAGTCCGGTGAGTCATGACAGCGTGACAGTGAGTCAGCACGCAGAACAAAGAGACCATGCAGCCAAAATCTACTAACCGAAACTCAGCCGTCATTAATTGAGTTATTTATATGTGAGCTTTGTCCTTCTGTGACAAGTCAAAATGTTTTACTGTGAATGAACTTACCAGGACGTGAGACGCTCGCTCCTTCTCCCATTTAAGACTCTCCTTGATCTCACTGACGGTGACGTAGCCCTTATTCTACAAACACACACACACACACACACACACACACATTATTATTATGCACCAAATAAAGTCAAGGATAAGACAGGCTTCTTCATATTTATACAGACTTTGACATGAGAGGAATCTCCTCTGTTACTTAAAATTCACACTTATTTATGATATTTCGTGGGTTTTATTAAGTTGATTATATTGATGAGATCCACATAACCAACATTTATAACAAGACCTCAGAGTTAGGACTGGGTATCATTTAAAAAAACAGTATCTTCCTGTCTTTGTTCACATTGCTCTGTGAGCTACTATGACTCACAAATAGTGAAGTGTGGTTTTATAAGTCCAGTGAGTTCAGCTACTCGCACAAAGTCACATTTTATTGGGTGAACTTTTATAAATGCCTCTGAGCACGTTATGAGCAAACATTTGTGACTGTTTTACAGGAAAAGAAGTAATAATGTAATGTATTTTATTTTATGTTTGGCTTATAATAAGAGATAAATAAGCAATTAACACAGTGACACAAGATTAAAAGTGTGAAAAAGTAGTTTTCATTTCACCGGATCTTTACAAGTAGCAGCTTTGTTGGTGGAAAATCTGCAGAAAATCAGTGTGAAAAAACTCCACATCACTCTTAACGTGACCCCTTGCTCTAATGGATTAACCCTTTCGCTGCCTCTCACCTCAGCCAGCTGCAGGACGACAGTGTGATCCATGTTGAGCTCAGCTGGGACCGACTGCACCAGGTAAGAACCGCCGACGGGAATCATCCCGAAACCGCTGCCCATCACCTTCAGTTTCTTTATGGCTCTCATCAAGTCGTCTCTGAGAAACATAGATACTGTAATTTCTTTCTCTAGCAAGCAAGCAGAGTTCACACAATACAGACAAAGTCACCAGATCAAATATAGTGGCAGAACAGACATGAATGATAAGTTAAAACATGAAATACAACATGCTACCTAAATGTCTGATGGTTTATTTCAGGAGCTTTTTAAATGAGTCCACAGTTTCCAAAGATCTCAAAGCTTATTGGTGAGGTTGCAAGAGGTCTGTAATATACTGTGGAGGCATTTAAGGCTCTATAAAGTGAGCACAAAGATATTAAAATGAACTGTAATATTAACAGGAAGTCAGTGCAGTGAGGATAAAATAAGTGTAATATGTGACAATCAGTTTAGAACCTAGCAGCAGCAGTGTGAAGATAAGTTGAGAGGGATGAAAAGAGAGTTATAATAGTCCAAATGTGATGAAAGAGTTGTGTATTAGCATCTCCACAATAGATCTAAGTTTAGCTGTTTCTCTAAAACATGATCATTAAATCAGAGATACTTACTGACTCACATCCTGAGCGTATTTCCCTCTTCCTTTCAGGACTCTCTGATGGAGTTCATCCAAAGTAATGAGACCTGGAAAAAGAAAATATCAATCAATATTTAACAGTCGGTCACACTGCTCACTGCAGGAGAGGAAACGACTCAGTTTTAAGATGCAGAGATAAACAACTTATGAATTGATTCACTAAACGTTAGTTAATAAAATGATGTTGATGGAACAATAAAGGTGAGACTCAATTGTTAAGGCGGTGCAGCAACTGTGATTTAAAGACTAAATAATTACTAGCAAGCAAACACTTTATTGTCATTGTATAGCCCAACTAAATTACTTTTCTAACAACCCCAGAAGTGCATTTAAAATCCAATACAAATAAGTACAGTAAAAGTACAGAATAGAGCTAAACAGCAGAATAATCATACAAAAAATAAACTTTTATAATGCAATAACCTTTGTGAGATGAACCTTAAGTATATTATGAACTTTCTCTGCAGTCATTAATGGAGTCAATGCATAAAGCTGGTGGAGTAGCCGTTACATGTGTGTGTTTTTGTCATGTTAATGTGCTGAGGTGGTTCACAAAGATACTGTTACTGAAATATAATATAGACTCTTTGTAGTCTGATTTTTTTAAAGCATTTTATCAATAAAAAGGAGTTCAGGTTAATCTGACTGCTTGTATTCATTGATGGAAAAAGTAGCAATGTGCAATAATATAGAAAACTAAAATTAAGGATGCAACAAACTGGGAAACATAGAGCAGCCGAATCATTGACAGGTGAGTCGTAACTAATTGAATCTTGAGGCAAGTGGAGATTCACACCTCTACTGCTCATTATAGTATGTTTTTTGGGGCTTTTGATGGCAGAGAGGTCGACAGGAAACAAGAGGAGAGAGTGAAATGTGTATGATATCCCTTGCCAGATCTGATTATGGGACATTATGGGTCATTAAAGTATCTTAATCATGCTCGTTTTCATGACTTCACTGATTGCATAGTTCTGTGTTCACATGCAGAATATATTTCCAAAACACAAGAACTCAGTGTCACTCTGGTTTCATATTTTACAAACCTCCATTTCTGTGTTTGAGAGCGAGGCACACTTCAATAATCTGCACACCGAGCTCATAGTAGAAGTCACCGACTCCTAGCATCTCAGACCAGAAACCTTTACCAGCTGTAAATAAAACAAGTTCAAAAGTTATTATCAGCTTCAAAACAGATGAGATAACCACCACGTATATATACTATAGTCTATAATCCCAAATCGTTCTCACAGGCGAGGGGGTCGACTCCGATGGTGGCGCACATCTCCTGGAACTGGACCCTGAACTGTGAATTCTTGCGTATTTCCTGTTTGTGTTTGCTGGCGAACTCCTCCAGGTGAGACTTAAAGGTCTCCAGCTGTTTGGACATCTGTCAGAAAAGCAGAAATATAATAAGTTTAGTGGATGAAGAGGTTTTTTTCTCAGCTGCTTGAGCGGATTTACTGAAATTCTGTCAGAAAGTAGTGAAAAACGTCTTGTTTATTACATCATTTTGTTTGGTCAATAAAACACCAAAACACACACATTACCTGAACTATTTGATCCTCTGCAAGAACATTCCCTCTTTCTTTATATTTGGCCTAAAAGGAAAAGCAAATATCACATGTAAGACAATAAAAACACTTCTCATTTCTCTTTCATTTATTGTGAATTAGTATAATGTGGGACACTGAAGCTCAGGTGCATCTGCACCTCTTTTTATACTAAATGATAAGAAGTGCTGGGAAATTTAAACCTGCGGTGTCATGTAAATAAAATCACTACTGAAACGACTCCTCATATATATTGGGGCAGGACTGTCTTCTAATACTGGTTGTTAAAATGCAGTCAAAGGTCAGTAACAGTTCATGTTAATCATAAATGAAGCAATTGTTATCATTTATTTGTGCATCAAAATGTGCCATAAAACATGTTTCATACTTTTATTTCAGTCCATTTTTCATTGTCCTGCTTTACAACAATGTGGTTTAAAACGTGACCCAGCTGGTTTCACTAATATAAGAGAGTCATATATGCTGTTAAATTGGTGAAATGTGCATTTAAGTACATCCAATTTGCAGTATCAATGGTTATGCATGGGTTATAGCATACTGTACTATCTGTTGCATCATTTTAAATACTCAAATAACTAAATGTGGGCATGCACGTTGGCCTTAAGTGACTAGAACATCTCTTATTGTATGAATTAAGGTGATTTAGACCTCTCAGTCTCCCAGTGAGTGTCCCAAGTTTCTGCCTGAACTGCATATTATACCAGCATGTTATGCCCGATCCTAATATGTGAGTTATCTATTCTGATATGATTAAAAACACAGAATGATATTAGGTGAGTACTGAAGCCCATTTCAACCAATGTGATGAAAAAAATAAACATCCTCTAAGACAATATAATGAGAAACTTTAACAAAATAATGACTAAGTATCTCTAAATACTGAGAAACTAATAAGTCATAAGATCATTCATAATTTTGAAATAGTTTATTATTATTTAGAGATACTGAGTTATTATTTAGAGAGACTGTTATTATTTAGAGATAGTTACTAAGTCATTATTTTGATAGTATATCAATATTTTGAGTTGCTAAGTCATTATTTTAACATAGCTTCTCAGTATTTTGAGCAACCTTTCATTATAATGACTTGTATACGTTTTTCCATCACATTGTATAAATGGTCTTCCACAGTTGATTAAATGTGATGTTTTGGCTTCATATTCTAATAAATGTCTAAAGTGCCAACAGTATAAATCGTCCTGCATTACTCATCATTACTCTAAATCACCTTAAATGATGTAAATAAGTGTAAAAACAAACATTTCTAACCTCTGCTAGCTTCTTTTTAGCAATAGCTCCTGCACCGACTCCTCTGCGATGCATGTTGCTGCTGTCTGCTCCAACACAATAAAAACAATAACTGTATAAAACCTCAGAATAAAGTCTTATTTTAGATTAATTTAACATTAAAAAGTGAGATTACTAACATTAAAATAAACAAACAGCGGAGATATTTCCTTCTTTCAGCAGATAAAGTCGTTTCTTCGGGGATTACAGCTCTCTCAGTAGCAGCTCAATATTACTGTAAAGTCCTTAAATAGTCAAATATAAGATTTAAAGGATATATAACTTGATAAATGTGAGGTTTTAAAGCTATTTTGAAGCAACTGTTTCCATTTTGATGAGCAGTTGAAACAGGAAGTGTTTCCGGATATGACGTAGCTGCAGTGACTCTGCCCTCTGCTGTCCTGGAGGATATGACACAATATAACAACAGGGCTTTATTTACACCTCTGGACTTTATTAACATATAAACCCAGCTACAGTTTTTCTTTTATTGCTTACTATTAACATTTACACTTATTTTTGTAAATGATGGTCAATAATACGCCCTCATTTAAATCTAATTATACCTCCTTTTTGAGTTAAAAAAGCAGATATTATAAATTATTTTGACTAAATTTAAGATCAGAGGAAAATATGTTGATGGATTATCACAAAATGGTTTATGTAGCAAAATTTAGTCAGTATATACAGATTTAAAACCATTTCAAATGACCATTTCAGACCCGGTCTGGTTTGACTGGTTTATAAAAGTACAAATTATAACCCAATTAAATGAAAGTAGTGATAAGTTATGAGTGATGTAGTATGCAAAATTACAGTAAAAGTACTGCAGTATTATGAGTGATGTAGTATGCAGTATTACAGTAAAAGTACTGCAGTATTATGAGTGATGTATTATGCAGTATTACAGTAAAAGCAGTGCAGTATTATGAGTCATGTAGTTAGAGTATTGCAGTAAAAGTACATAAGTATTATGAGTGATGTAGTATGCAGTATTACAGTAAAAGTACTGCAGTATTATGAGTCATGTAGTTAAAGTATTGCAGTAAAAGTACTGCAGTATTATGAGCGATGTAGTATGCAGTATTACAGTAAAAGTACTGCAGTATTATGAGCGATGTAGTATGCAGTATTACAGTAAAAGTACTGCAGTATTATGAGCGATGTAGTATGCAGTATTACAGTAAAAGTACTGCAGTGTTATGAGTGATGTAGTATGCAGTATTACAGTAAAAGTACTGCAGTATTATGAGTGATGTAGTATGCAGTATTACAGTAAAAGTACTGCAGTATTATGAGTTATGTAGTATGCAGTATTACAGTAAAAGTACTGCAGTATTATGAGTAATGTAGTATGCAGTATTACAGTAAAAGTACTGCAGTATTATGAGCGATGTAGTATGCAGTATTACAGTAAAAGTACTGCAGTATTATGAGCGATGTAGTATGCAGTATTACAGTAAAAGTACTGCAGTATTATGAGTGATGTAGTATGCAGTATTACAGTAAAAGTACTGCAGTATTATGAGCGATGTAGTATGCAGTATTACAGTAAAAGTACTGCAGTATTATGAGTGATGTAGTATGCAGTATTACAGTAAAAGTAGTGTTTTTTCCCTCTGACTGATATATATTATATAAAATAGCATCAACAGAATAAAATGCAATGACACTGACTTCACTTTTATTCTCACATCATTTTATTTAGCATTGCAAAGATTTGTATACAAGCAGAAGATTTGCATTATGACAGGATATCACTACACATCCAAGCTTTGAAAATGTCACATCCAGAAGCTGTCTGAGGATTATTCCAGAGCACCGCTGCACTCTACCGGAGCCTATAAGAACAAAACATATGAAACACTGATGTTAAACAGTTTGTACAAAGTTTGACATTTAACCACCGTAATGAGGGTAAAACACACCTATATGTTTCTCCTCTGCTTCTCCTGCAGACTGAGCTTCAGCAGGTCATTGAACTGATGCTCCTCATACACAGGCCTGCAATGTGACAGCAGCATTAATGACACACATTAAAAACTCTGTTATTCATTCTGTCTTTAAACATACAACAACTTACTTGCTTCTTTTCTGTTTCTGGCTGAGCAGGAAGTCGACAAAGTTTTTCTGCACCATTGAATCCATGATTTTGCTCATCTCGCTGGCGATGGTCGACTCAGCGTATCTTTTGCCCAAATGCTTCTCCTCTTCACTGAGACTTGACAAAGACGAGAAATACAGTTAGTTTAGTAAGATTGACAAACCATCAGCCACACAGACTCCTGCAAGAAGCTAAATGACCTTATATTAAAGGTGCAGTCCGCTAATTTTACACATGAAATTCAGTTTATTTGCAATTAGTACCAATACTTAACCAGCTGTATAATGTCTTCTGTGTGAGAGGAAGCCTAAAATACAAATCCAGGGTGCTGAGTTTGAATAAAGAGAGCATTTAAGAGGCAAGACGTCCAATAAAAGATGCTATACTGAGATAAATCCAGCATTTGTGGAGCTGTACAGTGCTTAAGAATTAAAAATGAGTATATCTGCATCAGTTAATTTGTCATTTATGATTCTCACAACTTTATAAAAGTGTTTTATGAAATACTAAATCTTTAGAGTACATCTTTAACAGAATGTTTACTATATTTGTATCTCTAATATTGTATTATAATTCAATATATAGCGCTGTTATGTTATTTTACTTTCTTGCCTTTATGACCTTGTGAAGCACATTGTAACATTTATTTTGAAAAGTGCTCTAAAATTATACATATTATTATATCATCATTATTATAAGTAGTATTATTATTATCATAAATATAATTTAAACTAGATGAAAACCAGTTCAGATTGGATCAAACCAACCATCACTGCAAGAATTGTGGTGACAGTTTTAATCACAGAACAGTGTGATGGTTAGCTGTGATTATTCATGACTAATTGAGATATATAGTATAATATAGAAGTCTATTTTCTCTACTAAAAAACAAACAAACATAAAATGAACACTTGCATGCAATAAAAACCTGAGAAACTTCACATAAGAATGCAAGAGAGACTTGCTTATACTGCTGATATTTAATTTATCCATATCATAAGCATTACATCATGTCTATATACTGTATATATATATTGTGCATAAATGCTAAATATAAATGATCCAGTCAGCTGATCTTCATAAGTGCTTCTACTGCAGTATATGATGAACATTTGCACTTTTTATTTAGATTTCTTATCATTTAATTGTGGGATTTTTAATTTCATTTTTATTTATTAAAAGAAATAGCAATCTTTTTATAATTACATACAATCCAGCAGTTGTGTGTGTGTGTTTCATTAGTGGTCCTCTGATTGGATGATATACTCCACCTCTAAAATGATGCTTATTTATATATACATATTTAATGATGGTTATAAACTGCTTACACTTTTAAAATAATTCCCTTTTTTTTACTACTCTTTTAATGCTCTTACTGCACATATAATGATGACTACAGGTGAATTGCATGACAGGCAGTGTGCACTTTGTTGGTCTATGTGTGCATTATTATTTAATATATGTGTCTAATACAATAAAGTCTTATCTTATTATACACCAGCAGTTATTAAGACAGTGTGTGTTGCACTTTTCTCTCTTTTTTGCATGATAAATATGATTATTACTAAAGATTTAACCTACAAAGTGATCATTTGAAGGTTAAATTGTGTTAATTCTTTAATTTATAAGGGTATAAAATAAGCATATATTGGCTTTAATAGACTAACCCCATGTCTGCAGGTTGAATCTTTGCTTGTGCATGCAGAGCTGCAAGCAGGCAGATGACCATCAGCTCAAACAGCAACACCTTCATCTTGACCTTGAGGCAAAAACACAGACATTTGTTTCAAATTAAATGACATTAAATCAAAAAAAATAATGTTCTCAGCTAAACCAGCACGGCAGTGAAATGACAATTAATGAAGCTTAAATGTGCAGAGCGATGCAGAATTCATTTTATAAAGCATATTTTTTTCTTACCTTTCAAAGTGGAAGGTATCTGTAAGACAGGCAATGAGAAAAGCGTTAAGCTACTTTCCCTGGTTGGTTGCCTTCAGAAAATGTGGCTTTTATACAGTTTTCTCAGAGGTATTATGTGTCATAGCAGGAAGTGAGCAAGAAAAACATTTTAGTTCCACTACATTAAAGCATTAAAGAAAACCACATACACAGGTGACTACTGATAAGCGGCACTGTAATAACTGTGGAGATTGAATAGATTTATTTTTCCCCAAAGAGTTGATATGGAGTTAACAACCCACAGGAAACTTTCACAGACCATTAAACTAATGAAAAAGTGGCACTTTAGCAGCACATGAAAAACTAATTGATAATACGTGAAGATTAAAATGCTCATTATCTGATTGAAGGTTATAATAAGGAAGGGGAATTTTCCTATAGAAAAAAATGCATGCAAAAATTGTGCAATAAATCAGAAGTGGACATTAAGAGCTGATTGTTTGTTCGCTCACTTTCAGCTCAACACCTGCTCTATTCAGTCTGGATGTGTGTGCATAGGAAAAGAAAAATATAGTCTATATTTTCCTCTTAAAGTAATTACACCCATTTATATTACAGCTTAGTGTCCATATTCACCATTTGTACCATAATACTAAAAGTCTGTTTAACTTATCAATAGTCAATCTGTTCTTTTGAGGAATAAATATCTATTTCTAAATATTTAATTCAGTCTTACTTACTTCTTCTTATATTTGTTGCTTCTCATCATGTGTCGCAACTAAACTCTTGAGTTTTTGAGCTTGTTAATTACTTTCATAGTGTTATCTAATATTAGTCTCAGAGAATGGTATCAGGGATTTATGTGTGTTGTTTTATATGTTTAGGGGGCATTTTTCTCTATATAGAGATATTATAGTAAAGGAGTGGTGGTAACAATAGTGCTATAGTGTAACTATAATGCTTATGTACTTTTACTGCAGTATTTTAACTACATCGACTATATATATATACTTCTTTATTCTTTATTACAGTCTCTGTCTCCCTCTGACTGTGTGTGTGTATATATATATTCCTCTTTATCACAGTCTATGTCTCCCTCTGACTATATATATATATATACCTATTTATTCTTTATTACAGTCTCTGTCTCCCTCTGACTGTATATATACCTTTTTATCACAGTCTATGTCTCCCTCTGCTGTCTCTATCTGATCAAAATAAAAGAAATGCTCCAGCCAATAACTCGCGCATGCGCAGTAGAGGGCGCTTTAAAACAAGTCTTGAGGAGGGAACATGCTGCAGGTGGACTCGGCTTAAAATCGAGGTAAACTACATAAAAAACACATATTTACACATCGCTAAGAAAATATAAGCCTTCTCCGGTGTGTTATATATTACCGGGTGGCCGTTATAACCTTTACTTTACTGGTTTGCGTCGTTTAAATCGGTTTTATTTCCCCTAAAACTAGCCGGCTAGCTTTAGCGTGCTAGCTTAGCTGTTATTGTTTTTCATGATTTCGCGAGAACCCAAAATGGAGGAGAAGATCTGCTGCCAGCCTCCCTGCTCCTGCACACAGCCACTCCCGAGTCCCTGTGTCACAGCCTTTGCTTTGTAACATATCCTCGCGCACGCACAATAATGTTAAATACTTTAAATAAGGTTAGTTTAATGTGTTTCTACTGATGCTAATGTAGCTTAGCCTCTGAGCTGTTATTATAAAGGAGGAGAAGAAGAGACTCTCTGCAGGTTTTATCCACCTGGTTTATGCAACTATGAGGAGTTAGTGAAGCGGGGGTCAAATATGCGGCCTGCGGACCAGAACCGGCCCGCCGAGGAGTCCAATCCGGCCCACTTTCCTTCCTGTCTTCCATCTGTCCTTCCTACCTTTCATCCTTCCATCTCTCCTTCCTCCCTTTCTTCCTTCCATTGGTCCTTTCTTTCTTTCGTTCCTTCCTCCCTTTCATCCTTCCATCTTTCCTTTCTTTCTTTTGTTCCTTCCTGTCTTCTCTTCCTTCCATCTGTCCTTTCTTTCTTTGTTTGTTTTTTTCCTGCCTTGTCTTCCTTCCTTCCATCTTTTTAATGGACCGGCCCACATCAGATCATATTGTTCTGTATGTGACCCTTGAATGAAGATGAGTTTGCATTTTAACACCTTTATAACACCACTTTATGTCTTTATGTGTGTTTATTGTTGCAGGGTAAAAGCTGCTGAGCTCACATGGGGAATATCTGCAGGATGAAAAGTCGTTGTCATGACTCTGAGAGCGACCCTGCTTCCACACCGAGGATTCATACTCAAGCAGACCGCTGCTGACACAGTCGACCCAGACAACACACACACTACAGCCCCCTCTGCGGGTCCCGCTGTGAGCCTCAAGAGAGACTCCTGCGACTTCGTCATAGACATTACAGACTTACAAGGGGCACAGATCCCGAGCAAATACGGCAAATTAGACCAGAGTTACATGACAAGTAAGGTCTCCCTCGCCGCCACAGTCACTGAGGTAGTTAAAGGAGACGCTAAAACTGTGGGGGTATTGTCCCCTGTCAGACCAATGGGGGGTGAGGGAACCCCGGTGAAAGGTAAACCCCTCTCTGTAGACAACATGGATAACCCTCAGATGGCTTTGAACAATAACCCTAAAGATGGCGGCGCCGACGACAGCGCGAAGGGGGTCGTACCCGGAGTCCTGGGAACGGCGTCCATCGAACTCTCCTCTGAGGGCAAATGGAGGAACGTTAGGAAGACACCCACCAATCCCCAGACGCAGGCGAACTGCCTCCGACAGATTCTCCTGCTGCAACTTGACCTGATTGAACAGCAGCAACAGCAGCTGCAGTCTAAGGATAAGGAGATAGAAGAGCTCAAAGCAGACAAAGAGACAGTATGTTAAACTTTTTATATCCTTAATATCAGTGTGTTTATCTTAAATCACAAATTGAGTATTAATTTAGCTCTTTTCTTCCTCTATCTGCCCCCTTTTTTTTTTTGTAGTTGCTTGCACGTATCGAGCGTATGGAGCGGCGCCTGCAGCTCACGAAAAAGGACCCGCCTCGTGACAAACGTCTTTTCCAGCCGCTGGAGCCGTGGACGCCGGACAAAGAGGACTTGTGGGATCTGGACGCGGAGGAGAGTCCGCAGGGAAACCCGTCCACTCAACTCAACTTCAGTCGAGGAGGCAAAGGTCAAAAGAGGTAAAAAAGAAAGTTAAATTATGAAATCGTAGACACATATATATAAAGATAAAGTACTTTATTAATCCCTAAAGCAGCCACTTGACATAAATTGACAGTGAAGAAGGTTAAAAAACAAACACATATAATTAAAGGCTAAAATATATGCATTAACTCAAATATAACAATATATAAATAATAGAATAGTATAATTAAACATAGAGGCTAGAGATAGAACCATAACTATAATACACTACTTATTAACCCCAGTGGTAAATGAAAGTGTTGACATAAATATAAAAACAGTGAGGTAGGTAAAATAAAACAAATATGAGTCTATAAAGGATTGAATATATACAAGAATTACATTTCCTAACTCAAATATAACATATAATATATAAATAATAGAAGTAGTATAAATAAACATAGAGACTAGAGATATAACTGTAATATACTTATTTTAAAAAAGAGGAAGTCATTACTCAAGATTCTTGTCCGTGTAATACCTTTTTAAATACACACTTTAGAGCTATGACTCATTATTTTCTTGATTAAATGTTAGTTTAATTAGTTAGTTCATTAGTTATTAGCCAGAAAGTAACGAAAAAGGACTATAAATGTTTTAAATAGATTAAGATGTAACCCAAAATATCCAGTTTTCGATCATCAATGACTTAAAAAAATAGAAAATATTCACTGTTGAGCCAAAAAGGAGATTCTTATTATTGTTATACCTTTTTATATACACACTTTAAAGCTATGACTTATTATTTTATTGATTAATTGATTAGTTATTAGACAGGAAATAATGAAAAATGACTATAAAGAGCTTAAGATGCAACATAAAATGTTTAGTTTTGTCTCGACCTACAGTCAAAACCCCAAAAATGACTCATGATTCAAATAGTTTAATTACTACTCTCACTTCTACTACTTTTAATACTCTTACTGCACATATTATAATGACTACAGGTGGTGTTGTATGACAGGCAATGTGCAGTTTGTTTACATTTTTAACAGCATTTAATAAATATTTAACCTACAGAGTAATAATTTGAAGGATAAAATGTTTTCATATTATGATTTAAGAAAGGCTCAAAACCTTTATTATGACAATATTTGACAGGTAATTCTTTTCTTTTCACACACACGCAGGAAATCTTGCTTCGGAGATGCAAAAGTCCAGAAGTCGCGAGGCAAAAGCTCCAAGCTGAGCCCCATGAAGTCAGAAACTCAGCCCGGCTCTCCCACTCACCAGAGAGAGCTGCGCAGTAAGGAAACCCCCGAGAAGACTCTGGTGCCTCTGAGGTCGGGGTCCGAAAGAGACCTTTTGCTCCCGTGCAAAGAGGAGCCGGAGCTGAGCTGTCAGATGGAAGATCTGCCCTTCATGTCTACCACAGAGATGTACCTCTGTTGCTGGAACCAACCTCCTCTGTCCCCTCTGCGTGAGACTTCCCCTAAAAAGGAGGAGGAGGTGGCCAGTGAGTGGACTCCTCATGTAGTACATGATATGCTGATTGTTTGTAAGCCTAACCTATATACCATCTTTAATCACTATATCCTTCAAATGTTGTGAAAGCACTATCTATCATTAACCTCTCCGTCTTTATCCGCACCACTTCTTCTAGTTCCATCATGGAGAGAAAACTACATCGAGCCGCTGGATGAAGACTCGTCCTGCAGCCCTCCGGAGGTGAGACATGTTTTAAATGTTATTTCTATTTTATCTGTTTATAGTTTAAAAAGTTAATTTACATTTGAGCTACGCCTGTCACAGTAATTACTGATTAGTTATCGACTTATCGTACAATAAGTGGACGTGAGCTTGATAAGTTTTGTTGATCTTGATGTTGTCCATTGTGTTTATATGTGATGGGAGTGATGGATAGAAAGAGAGAGAAAGACAGGCTGGTAAAAAGGAGGAGGGGGAAAACAGAGAGCGAGAGAAAGAAAGTGTGGGAATGCGAGAGAGAAAATGAGAGTGAGATGGAGAAAAAGCAAGAGAATGACAGAGAACATTAGAAACAGAAAGAGAGAAAAAATAAAAGCAAGAGACGGAGAGAGAATGAGAAAAAGCGAGAGACACGGGGAGAGAACGCAGGCGAGAGAAAGATAGAGGGGAAAAAAGAGAGAGGGAATGCAAGAGAGAGAAAGAAAAAATAGAGAAAGCGAAAGAGATGAGAGAGAAAGAGAAAGAGAAAAAGCAAGAGAGAATGAGAGAGAGTAGGTGAAAAAAGAGAGGGAACATGAGAGACAAAGAAAGAAAAAAAGAGAGGAAGAGACAGTGAGAAAACGAGAGAGAGGGGAGAGAGAACGCAGGAGAGAGAATGAGAGAGGGGGAAAAAAGCCAGAGAAAGAATGAGAGAGGGAAAAAAGAGCGAGAGATGGAGAGAAAGAATGAGAGAGGGGGGGAGCGAGAGAAAGAGCAAGAGAGACAGAAAATGAGACAGACGGAGAGAGAAACTGCTCTGAGCGTAGCAGTGAAATCAATTTATTGAATAGAAGCATCGAGTCGACGTCCTGCTGATTTAAAGTGAAGGAGTTAGCTCTGAAGTTAGCCACACTGTGTTAGCCTAGCCTAGCCTAGCCTGGCTCGGCTCACTTAAGGTGGACTGACCCTTAAGGTGGACCATCTATTCTCATTATAGTGACAATCTCAGGAGAAACGTCCGGCTGCTGAATCTCTCCTGAGATTCACTGCTGCTCTATGAACTATTTAACTCATAAAATCACGTCACACTAACACTGACATATAAAAATTTATTTAGTAATTTTTTAGAAACCCTAAATTCTCCCTGGCTCCTCCTTAAATAAGTAAGTAATGTATTTGAACCAATCGTATCATGTTAACTACAATTATGGCATAAAAATGGCAAATAAAATTACAATAATATCATTTATCGCCATTATTTCTGGGACAATATATCGTAGTTATCATTAAAGGCCTCATTCAAACTAAAAGCTTGTAACACTATAATTAATTAATTAATTAATTAAATGTGTTGTTTCTCCACCAAGTCGCTGGACGACAACGTGTTTTTGAAGCGTCACATGAAGCTCGAGTTGGATGAGAAGAGAAGAAAAAGGTAACAGACTCTGACATTCAGCTGTTTTGGTTTTTTAAATTGATATATAAATATTTAATAGATATTTATCTGGTTAATTGATTAGTTATTTAGTCTCTAACATGCCAGAAAATGATGAAACATGACAAATATCTGTTTTAAAGAGCTTAAAGATGCAACCTAAAATGTTCCTCTTCTCAATATTTGAATTTTTAAACTAATACTCTTGTGTGTTTTCCAGATGGGACATCCAGCGAATCAGGGAGCAGCGCATGTTTCAGCGTTTGCAGCAACGAATGAACAGAAAGAAAGTCATCCAGGAGACGGAGCCGGAAGTTTCCTCCTTCTATCCCGACACTGAAGATGGTACGCCTGCTTTACTCAACGTCCAATCATTAGAATTACAATGAATGTGATGTTTTTGGTGTTTTTAACCCTCATTTGATTCTTTTATTCCAGTTGAAACTATCGTGATCACTCCCTTCCTGCCCGTGGTCGCGTTCGGACGGCCGTTGCCCAAAATGTCACAACAGTAAGTCAGAGCTGCTGCTTACAGTGTGATAAACTCGGGCTGTAAAAACAATAAAACACCATATCAACTAGTTTGGCATGATCTTACATTATAACTTTTATATTAAATAAAGGTAATGGAATACAATTGTTCTAAATATTACATTTCATCTGGTAACCATGGAGATCAGGAAACATTTATGAACATTATTTAAATTAAGTAATTATTAGTATAAATCCACTTAAATACACTGTAGGTGATACAATATGTAATATTTATCATTCTTTTGTGGTTACACCATTTGACATTTTCAGGAGCATTCAGTCTTACTTTTGGTTAAAAAATGGTGCAAATATCATTTCAAATGATATTAAACCAACAAAAATACTAAATGTACATTTTAACAAACCTGATGCTGCTTTTAAAACTATTTTTAAACATATTTTTGAATCGCTCATCTTGCCATCCCTTATTTATTTATCACTGACCCATATACAAATAGTCACATTTTCTAGCTCTGGGTGCAAAAAGGATCGATAACAGGTGTCATTTGATGGGAGATGTTTCGATAATACTTGGTATCCATTTATTTCGGTCGATACCTGAAATGTTTTGAGTACAGATACCCAGCTGTAGTTGCTGTAAAATCTCCAACAGCTGTTTAAACTAGGATCTGGTGCATGGAAGCATCTTCATTCATTAATTTACCTCTAATGTGTCACCTGTCTTTCTTTCTACAGCTGTATTTGAAGGCAGGAGCATTAAGTCTGTATCTTTATACTTGGTCATTTTAATTTCGATAATTTCCAAGCATATTAAACCATCTCTTCTTCTTCTTCTTCTTCTTCTTCTTCTTCTTCTTCTTCTTCTTCTTCTTCTTCTTCTTCTTTCTTCTTCTTTCTTCTTCTTCTTCTTCTTCTTCTTCTTCTTCTTCTTCTTCTTCTCCTTCTCCTTCTCCTCCTCCTCCTCCTCCTCCTCCTCCTCCTCCTCCTCCTCCTCCTCCTCCTCCTCTTTCTTCTCCTCCTTCTTCTTCCTTCTCCTTCTCCTTCTTCTTCCTCCTCTTCTTCTTCTCCTTCTTCAGGAACTTCGAACTGCCTTGGCTGGACGACCGGAGCCGCTGTCGCA